>NC_138373.1:9467907-9477166 GCF_054177405.1 Leptonychotes weddellii | reverse complement strand
TTTTTTTTTAAAGATTTTATTTATTTATTTGAGAGAGAGAGAATGAGAGACAGAGAACATGAGAGGGAGGAGGGTCAGAGGGAGAAGCAGACTCCCTGCCGAGCTGGGAGCCCGATGCGGGACTCGATCCCGGGACTCCAGGATCATGACCTGAGCCGAAGGCAGTCGCTTAACCGACTGAGCCACCCAGGCGCCCCATGGAAAACCTTTTAAGAGAGAGAGAGAGATCCTGTACTGGGGCCCTTCAGATTTGGTGCTAAGGAAATTAGGAAGAAGTTTGATGGAAGGCCTTGAATCTTATTAGACCTCTGTTTGAGTGTGGTTTCAGAGCAGAGATTAGAAATTTCATGTTTACACTTTGAAATTCTAATTCTCCACCTATTCAGAACTAGAAAAGCAGTGCAGTGCATTCCCATGTACCCATTTTTCAGAATCAGTGATCATTAAGATTTTTCCACACTGTTCATCTTTTCCTCTTTTTTCCCTTGGTAGGAATATTATAAAGCACGTCACAGGCACGGCATCATTTATGTTGTGCTCACTGCTCTTTTGTGAATAGTGCTTTCATTTTCTTACGTGAGCACCAGGTCATCATGCCTGATACAATTAACCATTCCTTTGTACCCACTCTTGGCCAGTCCGTCTGTGAGTTTCCTCATTCATCTGAAAAGTACCTTGAAAGGTTTGCTTTGAATCTTGGTCTAAACAACACTCATGCATTAGCATTGGTTGTTATGCTTCTTTTAATCTAAACCAGTCTCTGCTTGCTATTTTTATTTCCCATTCCATGCATTCTTTGCAGAAGTTATTTCCTTTTAAAATGCCACACTCATGTAGTTCTGAGGGGTAAAGAACATTCATCTCATGGTTGCAATATAAGTAAAAAATAGAGCCTGCAGTAACTGTGTGTGTGGGAGCCAGCTAGAGGATTATCACACTCGGCGTGCAGCAGAAGTCGGCCTCCAGAGGATTTGAAAAAGTAGTATCTAAGTTACATTCTTTATTTGCTATGGTAGTTCTCTTATCCTTCTATTTCTTCCCAAAGATACTGAAAAATCTCTTCTAGGATCTTCAAGCTATTAAGATGGTCTTCGAATCCAGAAACTTCCCTCCACCAGAAGTTACCTCTTGATCATGGGCCATTCATACTTGCCTTTGCTGTACTGAGCCTGTTTCCATAGTTAGTGTGTTTCCAGAGTTTAGTTTGCTTTTCAAAAAGTTGACTACTACATTGCTTCGGATTGTACTAAACTGTGATTTCATCAGAAGGTTAATCTCCTGAATTGCTTTTCCTTTGTAAAGCTGAAGCCTTGGGGAGCACGGAGGCCAAGGCTGTACCTTACCAGAAATTTGAGGCACATCCTAATGACCTCTATGTGGAAGGACTACCTGAAAACATTCCTTTTAGAAGTCCCTCGTGGTATGGCATCCCAAGGCTGGAGAAGATCATACAAGTGGGCAATCGAATTAAATTTGTTATTAAAAGGTAAGATTATAAAATCTCCAGAAACAAATGTATTGCTTTCCTTAATAGAGATTAATTTCATGCAAGTGGGTCTTTTGTTCCCCTCTCCATTGGACTTACTCTCCATATTTAAAATTAAGTTGTATTACAGTTAGGTTCGTTTATTGAGCGAATATTTATTTAGTATCAGGTACCAGATAGACAGAACTGGGTCCAATAGGAACCCTGTCTTGGGAGACTTATTGTAGAGATAAATGCAATAAGGTGTTACTGGGTGCTTTGAGGGAGAAGGTGAGGGTGGCAGGTAGATGGGTCAGCTGTGCATAGAGTAGTGGAAAGGGGCTTCAAATACAGGGAATAGTAAAAGTAGAGGAAGGGGTCGCATAACTGCACCATTCTGTGTGGAAGGAGTGATGCCCCATGGGTATGGGAAGCCAGGCAGATGTGGGCATGTGGAGGAAGGCCTTTGGTCCTGTACTATCAGTGGAGTAATTAAAAGGTTTTAAAGCCAGTTCCTTTTAAAAGAGTTTAGAGGGATGCCTGGCTGGCTCAGTCGGTATGGCTTGCAACTCTTGATTTCGGGTTTGCGAGTTCAAGCCCCATGTTGGGCGTAGAGCTTACTTTAAAAAAAATTATAATCATTTGGATTTGCATTTTAAAAGGATTCTTCTGGCTTGAGTTTGAAGGATAGTGGTGATTTGGGGGCAGGGAGAAAGTGCAGAAGGTCTGGCTTTAATATAGAAGGGTGCGGGAGGGGTAGAATGGGTAGCTCTGGCTTATTCACTGGGGCTTGTGTGTTTGTGTGGTCACTGGGTCTCATTGTGTAAGGGAGAGAGGGATCTTTTTAGGACAACGCAGCTAGATATTTCTGACTGTATTGTGGTGGAGCTCATCTGAGGTTTTAGAAACAGTTGAACTGTTGCGGGTGAAACGACTATTTTGCACGGTTGAGCTTCAAATGCCTTTGAGGACATATAGGTCCGAACTGGAATCTGTGAAAATTGCTATTTTCAAAATAATCGAGTCCTCCAACTGATTTTTTCCCCCCCACTGGAAATGAGGTTGGAATGAACCATAGTGGCACTCAGTGACAGTTCACAGCTGTGTGGGGAAGGCCCCAGGCGTTCCTGCACGCTCTGTTACTCACCTCACCTGTGTTTTCACAGACCGGAGCTTCTGACTCACAGTACTACTGAAGTCACTCAGCCAAGAACGAACACACCAGGTAAGATGGTTGTGAATTCCTTTTTAAAAGCTCAGATCAGTGTTTTTAAGGAATTTGACAATCTTTTAAAGTGATGGAGCTCATCTTTTCTCCCTTTCCCCCAAAAATCGTTTGTGGACGCTCAATACAGGCCCTCCATGTATCAGTACACACCCAGGTAGTTTTGGGAAAGCTCAGGCTTTGAATTTAGATCAGTGGTGTTGGGTAGAAATGTGTCATTTTTAATATTCTGGTAGCCAAATCTGTGTTTCAACCTGTAATCAAAATAAATACATGATGAGGTAAAACTGTTGCATATTGTACACTTCGAGTCCGACTCCCGTCAGTGAAGCACATTTCAAGTGTTTGGTTGCCACATGTGGCAAACCCACGCAGATTCAGACCTTAATCTTTCTTCACAAGGCCCCTGTTCTCTTAATGACAAACACTGCAATTCCAGCAGCTGCACTGACCTCAGAGCCCAATAGAACCTGGAGGTCTCAGTCTCGGTTGTGTGAATGAATGGTCTTATTTTCTTCATCTGGCCTGTAAGTCTGCCTTTATTACTTTGCCATCTTTTTGTTTACTGTGCATAGTGGCAGAAAAAGTGACCACAGCTTGCATATCTTCTACAGCGTTACAGACTTCTGTTGCCAAGGACTAGGGGGCGTTTCTGAATTCACACGGTTCGTTGTTCTTACAAATACTGCGGCAAAATGGTATACAAGATGTCTATACTAAATACTGACCGTTCAGCAGAGGGTACCTGCGGGCAGCCGACGGAGGCCAGCCAGGATGCTGGAGAGATTGTAAAGTCGTTTGTTTGTAGTGGCATGCGAAATGGTTGAGAAACACCATACAAGGGACACCCAATTCTCCTCTGCCAGGAATCCTGCTGGGGAGATGGTGTGATCAGTGAGCATCAGAACCCACACAGCAACCTCCTCAGCATGCTTTTGAGTTAGGCAAAGAAACAGAGTATTGGTGACGAATGGAAGATTGGGGATGACATAGACTTTGCTGAGGGAAGTAATGGAAAGAGCAATATTCCTGAAGGTAGAACTGGGTTAACCTGGATGAGTGTGACTATGATAAAAGTCTCTGTTCAAGTCTTCATTTCTCAGGAGAGACAGCAAATTCCAGGTTGTGATTAATGTGATTGCTGGTTAATAATTCTGATAGTGACTGCAAACGTGAGAATGGTAAAGCTGTGCCCAGCACCGTAGGTTGAGGGCTCCCGTTGTCAGCTGTACTTGATCTCTTATCCTCTAACATAGATACTTGAAAAGCCTGTCCTCAAAAGAAAAGTCTCAGTGCTCTGAATCATTAATGATACTTAGCCTTCCACCATTCGTAGGAGACCTTGGCAAGAATTCAAGTCGTCATTCTTCATTCCAGCAAAAATGTTCATCTGGTCTGCCAGTAAACCGGGCATCCGTTTTTTGCTGGGCCAATTCAAGTCAGACTACGTGACAAGAGTTAGTTACGCCATTAGAAAGGTCTGCTTAATTCTTGGCGTGACATATGAGATTTGATAAAAGATGTATGCTTAAACACACTGGGGAGGCACTTTGCCCTCAATTTTGTAACAGATACACATGTGTCACATGTGAGAAATTCCTGGAGTTAACCAGATGATTGAGCTTTGAAGGGGCAGGACAGGGAGGGTTACTTGCTTCCCGGGAGGAGTAGTGCAGAGATCTTTACCAGCAGAGGAGGTGTAGGGTGAGGCAGAAACTGGACAAGTGAACAGAAGCTCTTGACCTTGGAGAAGAAGAGTCACGATGTTTTTTAGTAATGGTTTTTGGTTTGTACCAGACTTCTTCCTCTGGCTGAACGGTTGAGCCACACCATATGAAACCCTTGAGATGGTAGGTTTTCTTTTAAAGTAAGAGTTTTAAAGTACTTCTACAGTAAAAGTAAAGTGTATTACGAGATTTTCCCAGGCCACTGACCTTTAGCATTATTTCCAGAACTTTCCCAGCATTTCCCACTGCCTCTGTCCACAGACACAGATGACTTCCACCCTGAATGCGATCCCTGTGCTCTACCCTACCCTCTTTCTTGCTCTCTCTTGCTTACTCTCTCGTCTCCTCTCTTTGTCCAGCCCCTCCCATCATCACCCTCCATTGCTTCTCTCTATCCACAGCTCCACCAAACAAGCCCTGAGTGTCTGTTAAGTAAGTGACATCCTACGTGTCTTCTGCAATGGCTTATTTTCCCTTTATTTACAAGGGGATGGTTGTTGTCTTGTGAATAAGGGGAAGGAAATAAGCCAGAATATAGATGAGAGGAGTGTCAAGTCACATCTCCATAATCCCTTTAGTATGTATCTCTCCCATGTGTTTCTGCAAATACTGAAATTTCGCTTTCTGTGCATTTCTAGCCACACATTGGTTTGATAAGACAAGGAATGCCTGTACAGAAAGCTGATACAATCACAGCTGTTCTGTGAAGGCGTGGGGTGCCCGGGCCCTAGCACGGCTGTTCCTCCCTGCCCTGACAGGATCCTGTGGTGCTCCTCCAAGGAAGAGCCCTCGAAAACCACTCATTTAGAGCATTCTTAGGAATAAGTTCTTTATTTACAGTGTGAACTGAAATTTGAATTCTGTCTTCCTGAAGTTCTCATGTTTGACAGGTGCAGGGAATCCTTCTTTTCCTTAAGACCCAGAGGTTTTGTTTCTAAACAAAATCAAATTCAGAGCATCACTGGACTGTACACCCAAAACTGATACAGTGTTGTCAGGTGGATCTGATTCTTCTAAAAAAGAACATAACCAGGAAGAACGACATCCAGCCTAATTTTGTGACAGCACCAAGAAGGAACGTTGTTAGTTACATTTATTTTTGCTTTCTAGTCAAAGAAGACTGGAATGTCAGAATTACCAAGCTACGGAAGCAAGTGGAAGAGATTTTTAATTTGAAATTTGGTAAGTAAAACCCAGTGATTATGTCTTAGTTTAGAAACCTAAATGAAAGGCAGCATTCTGAATGAATTGTAGCAGTTCAGGACCTACGGAAGGAAGGTCCCAGAAACTGGATTTTCATTTATTTCTGCTACTAAATTCGCTACCTAACCTGAGCAAGTTACTTTATTTCTCTCAGCTTAGATTTTCTGGTATGTCCAAATGGGAGAGGAAGGGAGGAGTTGGGGGAAGGCCCAGTCCCACTGTCTGCGCTTCGAATCTGGCTAACACCGCACGTACAGCAAATAGGTTTCATCATTTGTTTCAACGTAGATTTGTTGACAGCGGTTTCCTGGAGCGCTGTCTTGAGGAGGATTCTGAGGAGATTGATTCAGCAAGAGTGTTTCAGTTGATTGGGTGTGTCTGTCATGGAGAAGGAAGTAAGGAGTGGGAGCGATAGTACCGCCGGGGCCTTCCCATCCATCATTATTAAAAGGTGTTAATGTTTTGTGTCCCGGATTGGGAATCTTCCATCTCTGCCTCTGCTCTCTCTCACTTGATGAGTTCCGCTTAGGTGCACCATATGCAGTTTGTATCTGTCAACAGCAGACTTGTCTCTGTCAGTGTGCTGTGGCCCATAGTTCATTTCTGCCCAGAGCACAGAGATCATTTTGACTAATAATGGAACTACCCTTTTGATTTGTTAAAGTGTTAAAATGTTCTTTTTTCAAAATACTTATTTTTTAGGCCCATTCTTCAGTTTTGTACAATATACTACGCAAAAGGCTTCCAATAATGGAGTGGGAGACTCCCCTTAAAAAAAAATACTGAGTGGAGATTGCTAGATGGTAGGGAGTCTTTGCATAACACATTTGAGAATGCCCGGACGTTAGCGCGACTTACTGTGGTGATCCTTTTGCAGTTTGTACAAATACCAAATCATTATGCCTGAAACTAATGTAACGTTTTATGTCAGCTATACCTTGATAAAATGAAAAATTTTTAAAAAAGAATGTCCGTAACATTTTACCTTCCATACGTTATGTTCTCTTAACTTGCAGCTCAAGCTCTTGGACTCACAGAGGCAGTAAAAGTTCCATACCCCGTGTTTGAATCAAACCCCGAGTTCCTTTATGTAGAAGGCTTGCCAGAAGGAATTCCCTTCCGCAGCCCTACCTGGTTTGGAATCCCACGACTTGAAAGGATTGTCCGTGGGAGTAATAAAATCAAGTTTGTTGTTAAAAAGTAAGTTCAATTTGCCCATATAGTCATTTTTGGAATCAGAACAGTAAAGTGCTATTTCCATTTGAAGTTTTTCCTAGCTGCGGGCGACGGCTAAGGCTTTGTCGTCTGGATAGGAACGCGCAGCTCTGGCCCGGGCCCCTGCCTTGGCTTATCCTTGAACCCGTGTAGATTTTCTTCTTCCGTACAAGGAGAAGGGGGACACCTGCCTCGCCGGGGTGGTGTTCGACTTGGTCACAGACACTGTGCTGACTCTTAGCATTCCTTAGTACTTGAATGGAGGATGAAGACGCGGATTTGTATCTGCTCCAGTGTTCCTGAGGCACTTGTGGGCAGCTGAGTTTCCGTGCTTGTGTGTCTTACTTACACGTCTGCAGGATTTCCACACTTGCGGAAATTAGTGTCCGTTAATTTTCATTTCACAGAAAAAGTCATTTACTCTTCACAAAATCACGTAGCAGATCATGGTGGGAGGGAAAAGTGAGGGTTGTTTTTGTCCATGATGACAGAATGCATTGTCACATTACAGAATGATGGCCTTTATAAAAAAAAAAAATCACTGGTCGTGATAATGTTTACTAGCTGTGAAGACCAGTAGTATGCTGGCTATTCTAATATTTCTTGGTTTTCTCTCTAGACCTGAACTAGTTATTTCCTACCTGCCTCCTGGAATGGCTAGTAAAATAAACACTAAAGGTAAGAGATCATACATACTCTGTTATACTTCCGTGCAGTAAAACATTCTTTATTGACATTACCTAAATCACACTGAATCATGCGCTAGCGTCTATTGGGGGCTTTTGGTTTGTTTCTTTGCTTTTTATGTAATGGACTCTCCCCTCCCCTTTAAAAACATTTCATTGAAAATTTCCTGCTTGTCATCCTCCTTCATTCGTGTTTCGACAGTTTTGTGGAGACTCCGAGGATTACATTACCAGTTTACTTCTTCAGGTTTCTTTGCAAAGATCCAAACTATATGAATTTTAATAATCTGCTTTTATAAAGCATCCCCTTCTGGTCCCCCCCCCCATATGCAAAAGTGATCATGTGCTTACTTTATAGCCTTGCAGTCGCCCAAAAGACCACGGAGCCCTGGGAGTAATTCAAAAGTTCCTGAAATTGAGGTCACTGTGGAAGGTAAGGCCACTCTGGGGCAGGTTTCTGATGATTCTCCAGTTCACTAAGTATATCCACTAATTCTTCAGTTTACTGTTTGTTTTTATGCAAATGAATTTTTACAAAACCGGGCTTGCCCATGAAGAGAGCTACCTGTGATAAAGCTAAATTTCTGAATCGTTCTGATTGAAATTTTCACAATAGTCTACATGATGTTCCTAGCGCACATTGTAATCTTGCAAGAAGATCCCTAAAATGCTTTTCTTGCCTGCAATAAAGTAACGTTGCAGAGAGGAACATGTGGGATTCTTTTCTCTCCTTTTCTCCTTTTTTTTGAGTGGGGGGCACAGAGGGAGAGAGAGAATCCCAAGCAGGCTCCATGCCCAGTGTAGGGCTTGAACTCAGAACGCTGAGATCAAGATTTGGACGCTTGACCAACTGAGTCACCCAGGCGTGTGCATGTGCACACGCACACACACACACACACACACACACACACCACACACCACACACACCACACACACACACACACCACACACACCACACACACCACACACCCCAGGCCCCTCCTCCCCCCGCCTTTTGGGCGTTGGTGAGGGAGGGAGAGGGAATCTGAGAATCTTAAGCAGACCATACCCAGTGCAGATCCGATGTGGAGCCTGATCCCACAACTCTGAGAATAGGCTTACTCTTCATCTCAGGGTCGTGAGTTCAAGTCCCATGTTGGGTGTGGAGCCTACTTAAAAAAATAAGTATAAGTAAACTCTTAGTTATCAGCTAGATGTTAGGAAAATAGAGAAATGAAGGGTTCATGTAATATGTTAATGTGATTGGGTCTATAGAAGTAAGGTTACCAGGTAGAAATTAGAATTGTATTCTGTTGTAAACAACTGATTTTACAAAGAGGGAGATGCCTGTTTTTCTACATAAAAGAAATTCTGAAGGTAAGTTACCCTTTAGTAGCTCAAAAATTATGAGACTGCCTCTGGGTTTCCTCTTGTCCTTTCTTTCATGGATACAAGAAGACCAATTGAGCTCCAGGTTCAGATGTACATAGAAGGCAAGACATAGGGGAGATGGAGTACCAGACCTGCCTGGACCCATTGTCTGCAGAAGCAGGAAGCATTCTAGAATTCCCTAGCAGATTGATTCTTAGGTCTCTTGGTTGGGTGGGGAGAATTTAAAACAAAATAATTCACAGGCTCTGGTGCTAAAATTTTTGGATTTTCAAGTCTGGGCTCCATCATTCGTCATTTAGGCAGATTACTGAAAATCTCTTCTTCAGTTAGTACGTCTGTAAAACGGTAATAAGAATGGTACTTAACT
>NC_138373.1:9429971-9467807 GCF_054177405.1 Leptonychotes weddellii | reverse complement strand
AAAAAAAAAAAAAAGAATGGTACTTAACTCATATGCTGTTTTTTAAATTGAGATATACTTCACATAAATTTCACCATTTTATTTTTTTTAATTCACTGCTTAAAATACACAATTCAGTATATGCATAAGGTTGTGCAACCGTCAGACCAGTCGAACTCCAGAACCTTTTCATCACCCAGGAAAAAGCCCCCATACATATAGCAGTTGCTCCCCATCTCCCCTTCCCTGCAACCCCTGGGAACCACTCATATACTTTTTTGTCTCTGGATAAGCCTATTTTTTACATTTCATGTAAGTGGAAGGACAGTGGGTGATCCTTTGTGACTGGCTTCTTTCACTTGGCGGAATGTTTTCCAGGTTCATCTGTCTTGTAGCTTGTCCCAGTACTGCAGTCCTTCCCCTCTGTCCACTTTTTAAGATTTGTGATTAAATATATATAACAAAGGTGGACCCTTCTAATGGTCTACATTTTTTAAATGTACAGTTCTGTGCATTAAGTGCATTCACATTGTTATGCAACTGTCACGACCATCACCACCATCCGTCTCCTGAACATTGTCCTCTTCCCCTGTCAAAACTGCCCGGTCAACACTGAATCCCCTTCATTTAAGTAACTGCTACACCTTTCTCCACCACAGCTCCGTGTTCGACAGCAGCGCACCAAGTGTTTGAGTTTCTCCACATACTTGCCACCACTTTCTATTTTCTGTTTATTTTTTAAAGATTTAATTTATTTGAGAGAGCGAGCAAGCGAGCATGAGCAGGGGGAGCGGGAGGGGCAAAGAAAGAGGGAGAAGCAGATGCCCCGATCATGCTGGGGCTCAATCCCAGGACCCCGAGATCATGACCTGAGCCAAAGACGCTTAACCGACTGAGCCACGCAGGCACCCCTTCTGTTTCTTATTTTTTAGATAATATCCATCCTAATAGGTGTCCATTTCTTTTTCTTGGTGCCTAATACCACATTGGGTAGATGTACCACATTTTGTTTATCCATTTATCAGATGGACATTGGGGATGTTTCTGGTTTGGGGTATTAAGAATAATGTTACAGGGCGCCTGGGTGGCTCAGTCGTTAAGCGTCTGCCTTCGGCTCAGGTCATGATCCCAGGGTCCTGGGATCGAGCCCCGCATCGGGCTCACTGCTCCGTGGGAAGCCTGCTTCTCCCTCTCCCACTCCCCCTGCTTGTGTTCCCTTTCTCGCTGTCTTTCTCTGTCAAATAAATAAATAAAATCTTAAAAACAAAAAAAATAATGTTACTATGAACATTTGCATAGAAGTTTTTGTATAGGGGTGCCTGGGTGGCTCAGTCAGTAAGCGTCTGCCTTCAGCTCAGGCCATGATCCCAGGGTCCTGGGATCGAGCCCCGCATCGGGCTCCCTGCTCCGCAGGAAGCCTGCTTCTCCCTCTCCCTGTTCCACTCCCCCTGCTAGTGTTCCCTCTCTCTCTGTCAAAATAAATAAATAAATAAAATCTTTATTTCTTTCAATTTAGAAACAATGGGCATTTTTTTTTAAGATTTTAATTATTTGTCAGAGAGAGAGACACACATAAGCAGGTGAGCGGCAGGCAGAGGGAGAAGCAGGCTCCCCACTGAGCAGGGAGCCTGATGTGGGGCTCGATCCCAGGACCCCGGGATCATGACCAGAGCCGAAGGGGGAGCCACCCAGGCACCCCATAAATAAAAAATCTTTAAAAAAGAAGATTTGGGGCGCCTGGGTGGCTCAGTCGTTAAGCGTCTGCCTTCGGCTTAGGTCATGATCCCAGGGTCCTGGGATTGGGCTCCGTGCTCGGTGGGAAGGCTGCTTCTCCCTCTCCCACTCCCCCCTGCTTGTGTTCCCACTCTCGCTGTGTCTCTGTCAAATAAATAAATAAAAAATCTTTAAAAAAAATAAAGTTTTTGTATGGACATGAGTTTTTAATCTCCATTTATTTTTTGAGGGTTTGATTATTAAATACAAATAAATATTATCTAGAATGATCTCGTGTAAATGCTGATACTTTTCTTGCTTTGCAGTAGAATCAGCAAGGGAGACAAGATAGGAATGGGATGCTCTTTAGGTTGGGTAATAAACCCATTTATTATACATACCAGCTTAGAAACCCATTGTTTCGGGACACGTGGGTGGTTCATTTGGTTAAGCGTCTGCCTTCGGCTCTGGTCATGATCCCAGGGTCCTGGGATCGAGCCCCACATCAGGCTCCCTGCTCAGCGGGGAGCCTGCTTCTCCCTCTGCCTGCCGCTCACCCGCTTATGTGTGTCTCTCTCTCTCTGACAAATAATTAAAATCTTAAAAAAAAATGCCCATTGTTTCTAAATTGAAAGAAATACTATCCAAGGATTAGACCCTCACTTCGCACACTATACTTTTGGTTTCTAATTCAAAAGGAGAAGACTAAGGTCGGTGATGGCTTGGTGATAAAATGCTTTTGACCTTCAGATTAACAGAGAATAGGGTTTTTTTGGGGGTTTTTTTTGTTTTTTTTGTTTTTAAAGATTTTATTTATTTATTAGAGAGAGAATGAGAGACAGAGAGCATGAGAGGGGGGAGGGTCAGAGGGAGAAGCAGACTCCCTGCCGAGCAGGGAGCCCGATGCGGGACTTGATCCCGGGACTCTAGGATCAAGACCTGAGCCGAAGGCAGCCGCCTAACCAACTGAGCCACCCAGGCGCCTGAGAATATGTTTATATTACGTTCCCCATGCCATAGAGGTCCTTGTCCCACGATAACTTTCTATTGCTTCACCAAGTCTGTAAATGGACTCTGAATTTAAGTAATATTCGTTAAAATACCATAAAGTAGTCATTAGTATTTTAAGGTGATGTATGTAGTAAAAGCTGTGTCCATGTCCAGGAACTTTTTGGCAGTTTAGTGGTGGGGGGAGGTATTTTGCTTGCACCATACTAATACTCTGTTTTAAATGATACGTCATGCTTGTTTGGAATTGTTTTACTTTAAAAAATAAATGTACATAATTTATACACAGTAAAACGTACCCATTGCGGTTGTGGGGTTTGAGTTTTGGAAAATGTTGGTGCCACCACTTTAGTCAATTTTTGAAACATCTCTATCACCCTGCCCTGCTCCCCGCAGGCCACAGCAGCCGGGCCCACGGGCAACCCCAGTCTGCCTTTTTTTTTTAAGATTTTATTTATTTATTTGACAGGCAGAGATAGCAAGAGAGGGAACACAAGCAGGGGGAGTGGCAGAGGGAGAAGCAGGCTTCCCGAGGAACAGGGAGCCCGATGCGGGGCTCCATCCCAGGACCCTGGGATCATGACCTGAGCCGAAGGCAGATGCCCAACGACCAAGCCACCCAGCGCTCTCCACCACCCACCTGGTCTGCTTTTTCGTCACCACGGAATGCTTTTGCCTGTTCTGGAATTTCATATAAATGGATCCTACTGGCTCTACTCTTTATGGCTTGCTTCTTTTTCTCGGCATAATGCTTTCTGATTTAACACTCGTGGCATATTTCAGTATCCCCTTTTTATTGTGGAGTGTTCCTCCATGGTGTGGCTTCACCACATTTTTTTTATACATATGTCAGTGGACATTTGGGTTTGTTTCCAGCCTTGTCTAAAAACGATCCTGCGAACATTTGTGTACAAAGTGCAGCATATGTTCTCCTCTTGAGGAGGTATTTAGAAGCACAGTCGTGGAGCTGTTCACATTCTGCGAGACTGCCGAACAGTCTTCCGAAGTGGTTTTGTCATTTTACACTCCTGCCAGCAGTGGATGCCTTCCAGTTGCCCCCCATCCTCCCCGTCCTCAGCATTTGTCATTGTTTTAAATTTAGCTTTTCCAGTGGGTGCGTGGTGCTATTTCACTTAACTGTAAACCCGAATGCTGCTTTATTAATGTAGACTAAGAACTAGATATTTCAGTCAGGTCCATTCTGTCTGCTGCTCCCAAGTTCCTTCCCGTCTCACCCTGTTATCGAAGGCTTGCCTCATGAGTACGGAGCCTAAGCAGAGGTGTGAGCTGGCTTAGTAACCCTGTGCAGGGCTCTGGTGACGGGCTGGACTGATTGCCTCTTCCCGGTTGTACCCGTCAGCTAGCCCAGGCTGCTAGTTTGCTTTCCTCACTATGCCATCTTAAGAAAGCTGTTGTTTTATTCAGGAGTTTTGAAATAATTAAAGAGTAGAATGTTGGTTCTTGACATTTATTTCACTTGTTTAAGATTTTATGTATTTGTTTTAGAGAAAGAGCACGCGCGCGCTTGAGTGGGGGGAGGTGCAGAGGGAGGAGGACAAGCAGACCCCGGGCTGAGCACGAGCCAGATGCAGGGCTCTGTCCTAGGACCCTGAGATCATGACCTGAGCCGAAATCAAGATCAGACGTTTAACCAACTGAGCCACCCAGGCGCCCTGAAAGCCCAGAGTCTACAGATACTCTCTGCAAATTGGGAAATTCGGAGTTGGAAGATGTATCTTTAGAATGTTGGTTATTTTCTAAAGAAATCTGAGGAACCTTAATTTCTTTTTATTTTCCTATTATTTTGGCTCTTTTGTTTTTAAAGATTGCTGGCTGGCTTCAGATTTAAATAAACTCACTATTTAAGCATTAGGTGACCTCTACATAAGAGTCAGGTCCTGGTTTTATAAGAATAACTTAAAACTAATAGTCCTTTTCATTCAATGGAAAAACAACCAGTTTCCTACAACACTGTTTCTAATTTGTACTAAATTCAAAGGAAGGATGTGTCCAGAGTCAGCTAGAGAATCCAAAGGAAGGCTTCAGAGTGGGGATAGTACCTGAAATTGGATTATGTTCATGGGTTGAAAGAAAAACGCATAAGCAAACATAGCTACCCCAAAATTAGATGGCTCCAAAAGGGCGCGTTGAAGCATTAAGTGAGTTGAAAATTCGTCAGATCTTCCAGAAAGCTAATTCTGTTTGGGACGAAAATGGCCGAAGGTAGGGACGGAAGCAGAAAAATGGATGGAGGCTGTAAGCAGGGGCCTCGGTGCCCATTTGCATTGGTAGTGCTTATGTACTGTTTGAACTTAACGTGGTTTTTCAGGGACATCACAAGCAGTGCTTAAACATGATGAGGTGCATGTATTGATTATGATTTTTTCCTTTTAATTCTTCTTCAGGCCCTAATAGCAGCAACCCTCAAACCTCCGCGGTTAGAACCCCTACCCAGACTAATGGTTCTAATGTTCCCTTCAAGCCTCGAGGGAGAGAGTTTTCTTTTGGTAAATATGAATTCTTTTTTTCTTAATTTCATCATTTTAAATAAAAGGAACCAATACACTTTATTTTTCTAGGTGAATTGTTTTTTATTTGGTAAGTTGGTATATATGAGCTATTAAAGGTACTATAATAGCTACTTAACCCCTCTGTGCCTCAGTTTCTGGATTTGTAAAGTGGGGATAATACTACTTCCTGCCTTGTGGGGTTATTATGAGGATTGCAAGTACTAAGTTAAAGGGTAGAACCATACCTGGCACATAGAAGGTGCTGTCGTTTTTTGGGAGGTTTCTTGGTTTTCATTTGTTTTTTATTTTTAGCCTATGTCATTTGTTGCCAGTGTATTAGTAATACAGTGAAACCGTTTAATAATGTAGGATTAGAGTAGTTGCCAAGACATGACTGTGCTAAAAACCTATGTATTTTTTTTGTATTTCTCTCTCTTTTTTTTTTTTTAAGATTTTATTTATTTGCGAGAGAGAGAATGAGAGACAGAGAGCATGAGAGGGGGGAGGGTCAGAGGGAGAAGCAGACTCCCCGCTGAGCAGGGAGCCTGATGCAGGACTCGATCTGGGACTTCAGGATCATGACCTGAGCCGAAGGCAGTTGCCTAGCCAACTGAGCCACCCACGTGCTCAGAGCCTTTAATTATTTTTTTTTTAAAGATTTTATTTATTTATTTGAGACAGAGAATGAGATAGAGAGAGAGCACATGAGAGGGGGGAGGGTCAGAGGGAGAAGCAGGCTCCCCGCCAAGCAGGGAGCCCGATGCGGGACTCGATCCTGGGACTCCAGGATCATGACCTGAGCCGAAGGCAGTCGCTTAACCAACTGAGCCACCCAGGCACCCTTTTTTGTACTTCTTAAAGATGCACAATAAAATAAGAAACTGCTGGGCATAGATGTATTTTGCGAAGTATTGCTACTAACTATCTTGTTTTTCACTTGCAGAGGCCTGGAATGCCAAAATCACGGACCTAAAACAGAAAGTTGAGAATCTTTTCAATGAAAAATGCGGTAAGTTTATTTTGAAATATTAGTGCTAAAATGTATGGTAGCCTTTTTCACGTAGTCTGAGAATGTGTGCAGAATAAAATGTGCAGCGTTGAAATGTTACTGTCATGGGAAGTGCATGTGTTTTGCGAGCATGGATGCCATCATTTCTCCCACTTTTCTGAGCACTGCAGAATTGAACACGTTTTTCTAAAATTGAAAGTAATACGATTTTTCAAAAAAAAATATATAATTTTAGTAGCTGCAAAATGTAATTTAGAAAGGATTTTTTTTTTTTTTTTTTTACAAAGGAGTTTTGAAAAGTGACGAACATGAGAAAGAATAGAAACGTCTGTGTGTGTTTTACAGGCGAAGCCCTTGGTCTGAAGCAAGCTGTGAAAGTACCGTTTGCATTATTTGAATCTTTCCCAGAAGACTTCTATGTGGAGGGCCTGCCTGAGGGCGTGCCGTTCCGGCGGCCGTCCACCTTTGGCATTCCAAGGCTGGAGAAGATACTCAGAAACAAGGCCAAGATTAAGTTCATCATTAAAAAGTAAGGGCAGTAAGCTGAAAGGAGGCTCGCCGGGCAGCGGCAGTGCTCTGACGCGGGCAGATTGGTGCTTGGGTTCACCGTTGTATCAAGACCTCATTAGCTCTAGGAGGCAAAAAAGAAGGCTCTTTAAGCTGTACTTTTGTAGATCTGTTAAGTGTTTCGTAACTGGTTATAAGAGGGAAGGAGGGCTGTAGCTTGTCAGAGGGATGACAGCTTGATTTTGTTCAATATACCACTGTCTTATTGTTAATGGTTGATGCTGCTGGGGTCTAAGCAGTTGTTCAGTTTTGTAAAGCCCTATGATTTCTCCAGCGTACAGAATATTTTTTCTTTCTTTCTTTAAGTTTATTTATTTATTTGTTTTTTAAGGATTTTATTTATTTGACAGAGAGAGAGAAAGCACAAGTAGGCAGAACATCAGGGAGAGGGAGAGGAAGAAGTAGGCTCTCCACCGAGCAGGGAGCCTGACATGGGGCTCGATCCCAGGACCCTGGGATCATGACCTGAGCTGAAGGCAGCCGCTTAACCGACTGAGCCACCCAGGCGCTCCAAGTTTATTTATTTTTTTTTGTAATCTCTACACCCACTGTGGGACTTGAACTCATGACCTTGAGATCAAGAGTCGGATGCTCTTCCAACTGTGCCCACCAGGCGCCCCCAGAATATTTTAAATTTCTGTTGGCTTTGGAGGTCTATGAATTAGACCAACACAATTGAAGTGGATGGCAATAATCAGAAGTTAAAAATATATGTTGATGTTGAAGAATTATTTGAACTTAATGGAAGTGAATTTTAGGTGCCATTTATTAACACTTGCTTCTGAGTCATACAGCGGTATTGTCAAATGCTCAAAGCTGACACTGCCAACCACATTGGCCACCTTTTGTACTTCTGGCCAGGGCTGGAGAGGGCTGGAGAGGTCTGGCAGTAGCTAAGGCCTCTGCTTCTGCATCTTCCTAGAGAAAGACTCGCGCTTAAGTTTTCACAAGCTTGTCCTCTGTTTCCATGCTGCCCGCGTACAGCGTGTTCCCTGTTTCCATTCTCAGGTCTAGCACTGGATCCTTCCAGGATATATGGTGGAAACCATGGGAAAGAGAAACTAATTGAAGCTAGACGGACCTGGGTTGGTGTTGTGATCATGATTAGGATTGGGGTTTTTGTATATGTTTCTTTAGACGACGGACATGTTCTTTCTGTTCTTCCATTACTAAGAATTGAATGTATATGTTCAGAAAGTAAATGGTTCTTTTAAATCTTTGTTTAATTTTAACATTTTACTATGGGATTATTAGCACACAATGTTTTTTTCTCCCTTCCTGTTTTTCAGGCCTGAAATGTTTGAGACTGCAATTAAGGAGAGTACCTCCTCCTCGAAGAGCCCTCCGAGTGAGTGTCCTTGCTACAGAACGTGTGCTGTGGGAAACTTACGTTGCAGCAGTAATTTTAAAAGAATCGTTGAAAGAACAGCTACTGAGTTAAAACCAAGAACGCTCATTAAAGAATGTGGTTTTGACTGATTTACAATTTTGAGTTTATTTAATAAATGAGAATCTTTGTATGTCTGATGCTGTACCGAGCACAGTGAGAAAGAGAAAAGAGTGTGGGGTGGGGGTGGGGGGGTGAGGGGGTGGGGAGCGGTCTTTCAGGAAACTTAATTCCCCCAGAATGACAAAGTGTACCATCAGATGGACCAACCCTTACACAGAATTGGGTTAAATACTATCTTGTGTAGTCTGAATTTTAAGCGCATCAATAGAGCTGGTTTAATTACATTTTGTGTGTGTTCTAATCTGAAGTTTCTATTTTAAGGAAAAATAAATTCATCGCCCAACGTTAATACTACTGCATCAGGTGTTGAAGATCTTAACATCATTCAGGTGACGATTCCAGGTACGATTTCTCTGCCTTTCTCTCGCTTGTGGGGTTTTCCGTGTTTGGATTTTCACTCAACTGACTTGGGTTCCCGGGACTCGCTCTGTGCCATGCTGTGCCCCTGTCTGCCCTGCAGAGAGCGCTAACCAAACACATCACCTCGTCGGTTCCTTCCCAGAAAGCTCTAGGCAGTTACCAGACGCAGAGTGAGCTAGTACCTAGTGCCTTGTTGAGGAAATCTGTACAAAAGAGCCGGCGGAGTTCCTTGTAACAGGCACAGAGGCATCGCGTTTTCGGTTTGTTGTTAGAGTCAAATCACTTGGTTAAGTCATTTCAACCTTGATTAGTGTAAAATACTTAAATCTTCCCAAGACATGAAGCGAGTTCACTCAGAGCACCTAAAAATTGACCTGGAATTAAAATTGCATTATTTAGCTATGACCGTCCTCTTGCCTTTTCTAGATGACGATAATGAAAGGCTGTCAAAAGTTGAAAAAGCGAGACAGCTCAGAGAGCAAGTGAACGACCTCTTCAGTCGGAAATTTGGTGAGTTTCGCATTTGCATAGTGCTGTTGCAGTAAGCTAGGACATTTCCTTCCAGTGAGAGCCGAATGGTAGATTATGCTCGGATAGCTGTTGTCTTCCTGTATAAAATGAAATGAAGTTGAAATGCAGGTGTTCGGGGCGCCTGGGTGGCTCAGTTGTTAAGCGTCTGCCCTCGGCTCAGGTCATGATCCCAGGGTCCTGGGATCGAGCCCCACATCGGGCTCTCTGCTCAGCGGGGAGCCTGCTTCTCCCTCTCCCACTCCCCCTGCTTGTGTTCCCTCTCTCTGTCAAATAAATAAAAATCTTTAAAAAAAAAAAGAAAAAGAAATGCAGGTGTTCGGGTTTCTCTAAAGTTTTTTCCTAAGGAAACGTTAGCTGTGTTAAACTCTCGATGATGGTCGCCATCAAAGCGAGTAGAACTGAGGTTCGGAGGTAAGGTTGTTTGACGTGTACTTTGACTATCATTAACTGCGGGGACTGTCCTTAATGTTGCTCGTGTGCTTTCTAACCACTTCGGAGATGATAGGTTGACCTGTGCTTTTATGCTGTTTGTCTCGTCCTAGGTGAAGCTATTGGTATGGGTTTCCCTGTGAAAGTTCCCTACAGGAAAATCACAATTAACCCTGGCTGTGTGGTGGTTGACGGCATGCCCCCTGGAGTGTCGTTCAAAGCCCCCAGTTACCTGGAAATCAGCTCCATGAGGAGGATCTTAGATTCTGCTGAGTTCATTAAATTCACTGTCATTAGGTAAGTGAGCCTTCCCCGCTTGTTCATAAGAATGACTCTGTTCATCGTGAGGCTAAGTCATCTTCCAGAATGTAGTCCTAGGTAATAATAGGATCCAATTTTCCATATAACACATAAAATACTTGAGTTCTTCTACTGTGAGATTCTCTTCTGCCTGAGCTGACTCTTAATTCTCCTGTTTTTAAGGCAAGGGCTTAGTGAACCTTTGCCCATGGACCAGACCCAGCCTGTTGCCTGTTCTTATAAAGCCTTATTAAAACACGGTTACATACAGTTGGCAGTACATAGCGTCTACTGCAGCTTTCAGCTTACAGGGGTGAAACGGGGCAGTTGGGACAGAGACAGTATGATCTGCAAAGCCGAAAATATTTACTGGCTGACCCACTACAGAAAACAGTTGGCCAGCATGTGTCTTAGGAACGTCATCCCAGGCTCAGGTCGGACAGGGATCTGATCCCAAGTCAGGTCATTCTGTCTCCTTGTCTGTACCATAAAAGTGTAGTTGTCACCTTTGAGAATGGGCTCCTTATCCACAGAGCAGGAATGATGATTATACCTACACTCTTAACAGCATCGTGAGATCACATTAATACGTGTTCGTCCAGTAGGTGTTCCGCAGACGTCCTCTTTTCCATCTACCTAAGCAAGAGTCCATGTCATCTTCACGCTTTCCAGCTCCCCAAAACTTTGCTATCACTAAATCTTCCCAGTCGGTTCATTGTTAAATTCCCACTGTTTCTTGTACAAATCACTTAGGACTGGCTCTTGGAAATAGCCCATGTGGTAACCTCCCAAGGCTTTCTGTCATCCGCTTATCTTCTCCCAGTACCCTTTCCCTAAAAATCCCGTTTTTGTCCCACTTAACCCGTGTCCATGGTCCATGCTCTTCCCCAGGGGTCTGGATAAAAGCTTGCTTCCATTAGACTATGTCACTGAAATTACTGTATTCTTTTTTTCTTGGCTTCTGTTGTTTTCACCATCTTTAGTGTGGCCTTATCTAATGATGGTGTGTAGTAGTTATATGTCTATCTTTTCAAAGATTAAAAAGTGTAAGATTGAAACGTAGTTGGATAACATTGCTCATTCTAACATGTAAGTGACTTGAGTTAAATATTAAACTGAATATACATGTAAATTTTGTAGAACAAAAATAAACTGTTACATAATTTGTTTCTCCCTTTAGACCATTTCCAGGACTTGTGATTAATAACCGTGAGTAAATTTCATGAAGTCTTTTCCTTTCTTCTTTTCTGGGGTGGGAGAGACTGTGTGCATGTGCCTTTGCTCACAGAAAGTAGTGTTTTACCCCCCTCCCGCAGTAACCAGGCAGAGCTGGTGGTGTAGCCTCAGGGTCAAGGCACCAGGCACTTTTCTACATGTAAAATGGGGTTCGTTGCTTAGCCTTTTAAATCTCAGTTTATTCGTTCATAAAATGGTGATATTAGTGCCCATTTTGAGAGTCTTCGAGCAGTTTAAATAACTCCTTTGGTGTCAAACATCTTAAACAGGGATCAGCGAGTTCCTGCCTGTGTTTGTAAATAAAGTATTATTAGAACATCTCCTGGCCTCTTTGCTTATGGTGGAGTTGGGAAGCTGCAAGAGACCGTTGTGACCTGCAGAGCCTGAGATATGCACTCACTAGCTCTTTATGAAAAAGTTTGTTGACCCCTAACGTAGAGTCGTACTTTCTGTGCTCAAGAAGTACAATCTGAATTTGATAATATTACTGCAGTTCCTTTACTATTATTGTGTAATTGCTGTGCTGAAACAAGTAGGTCTTTTAATGTGATGTCGCTTGCTTCTGTTAATATTTAAGCCAGTATCTAGGGGCGCCTGGGTGGCTCAGTCGTTAAGCGTCTGCCTTCGGCTCAGGTCATGGTCCCAGGGTCCTGGGATCGAGCCCCGCATTGGGCTCCCTGCTCAGCAGGAGGCCTGCTTTGCTTCTCCCTCTCCCACTCCCCCTGCTTGTGTTCCCTCTCTCGCTGTGTCTCTGTCAAATAAATAAATAAAATCTTTTAAAAAAAAAAAATTTAAGCCAGTATCTGGCACAGGTTGGGCTCTCAAATATTGTTGCACGAACAGATGTATGTGGTTTTCCAATTCCCTGATGTTCGTAACATTTATTATTTTTTTTTATTTTCACTTTTTTTTTATTCTTATGTTAATCCCCATACATTACATCATTAGTTTTAGATGTAGTGTTCCATGATTCATTGTTTGTGCATAACACCCAGTGCTCCATGCAGAACGTGCCCTCCTCAATACCCACCACCAGGCTAACCCATCCTCCCACCCCCCTTGTTCGTAACATTTAAAATCGCATTTTTAGCAAATACTATACATACATGTCTTACGTTCTATTAACTTTATTAAAGTTTTTCACAAGTGAGAATTCTCTTTCCCCAGTACCATTAGAGCTTCAGTCTCTTTTCCAGGTGGTGTTAATCTAACTCTAAAACCCATCTACACTGAGTACTCAGTTCTGTAGTTTATTTGCTGGGAGAGCGTAAGCCCCTCCAGTGTCATGTTACGGAGTTTCCGGGGCCCCTGGAGCAGCAGAGCCCTCCCCCCGCCCCCGGGAAATCAGGCACTCACTGTAGATGCCCCCTGCCCTTCTGTTCTGCTTCACACTGTTGGCCCTGTTTGGGGCCTTCACTCTTCAGGGTCATAGATTTTGTTCTCTCTCTTCTGCCTCCCAAGTTTTGGGTTTCACTTTATCATAAAATGTATTCATTTGGTTGTACCCCTAAACCATGAGTTCTTTTTTATAGGTTCTATTTTTAATATATTCTCTTTCTTGGCCAAATATGTTAGTATCCAGTAGTGTCAGTGATGAAAGAGGACATAGGCCTTGCTTCATAGATCTTTAATCCTCTTTCTGACATTCTACTTAAATCACACCAGGGAACTTGGTCATTTAAAGAAATCCAATGATGGTTTTTTCCTTCAGATTTTTTTTTTTTTTTTACTCCCAGTGCATCTGTCTTCTGTGTAATTTTTAGTTTCAAAGAGTATTGTATTTTAAGCCTTCCTGTCCCCTTCCCTTACGTTTAAAATTAAGTTCAGTTTTGTTCTTATCCTTGTACAGTAGTGTTTAGTAGAACTTTCCGGTAATTACTATGAATTAGTTATTCTGATGGGACATACCAGAGTTCTTAATACATGTTCCCTTCTTGTCATAAGGAAAATAGTGCCGGGGCGCCTGGGTGGCTCAGTCGATTGAGCGTCTGCCTTCGGCTCGGGTCATGATCCCGGGGTCCTGGGATCGAGCCCCGCGTCGGGCTCCCTGCTCAGTGGGGAGTCTGCTTCTCCCACTCCCTCTGCCTGCCTCTCTGCCTACTTGTGCTATCTCTCTGTCAAATAAATAAATAAAATCTTCAAAAAAAAAAAGGAAAATAGTGCCTGTTACGGCAAGGTTGAAGCATCCAAATAGAGAATGTATGTAAAAATGCTTTTCCATTGTAACCGCATATCATTAAATTATTGTTTAAATCAATCTGCTTTTTTTTTTCAGAGTTGGTTGATCAGAGTGAGTCAGAAGGCCCAGTGATACAAGGTAAATTCAGCAGGGTAAAACAGAAATATTCCTACTTTTGCGATACAGTGGATCACATAAAATTGTGGGGCCTCACTTGTTTACATGTGCTAATAACTTCAGGGAAAGTCATTTACACAGTCAGACTTCGTGTTTTGGCTCCTGTGTTCAGAGGCCTGTATAAGCTCAAGCTCTGGGTCCTGACTGAGAACTGTGGGCCACATGCCATCTGACCCCACAGTCCCGGTCAGGCAGAAAGGAGGTCAGGAACTAGGAGGCCAGTGTTGTAGAGTGTAATTTTTTAGTGACAAGCGTGTCTTTCTAACTTTACCCCTTTATGCCATTCATATCTAATGCTTGTTATCAGCCCAATTTTGTCAGGGGGAAATTGTGACTTTTAACATTCCTTAGAAACCAGCGTTGAGGCCTGCTACTGTGATCCGCTTGAAAGCAACGAAAAGCTTTTATTCTATCAAAAAGGTCTCCACAGGAAGGCGGGGAAAGACCTAAAAAGGAACTTCTTTCTTTCACGTTAGGGCTTTGTTAATTACGATTGTTATTTAAGACTTGGTTTGCTTAAGGTAACTTAACACATGCCCGAAAAGGAGATTTGGGGGAGTCTGGTTGAGTCGTCATGTTTAATCCCAAGACGCTATGGCTGCCGTTGCATCTGGGACTTGTGCTTTGTGTACATTGTCTGGAGGGCTTTCTCCTTGCTTCCTCTAGGTCCTTTAAGTAAGTGAGAGCGACTTTAGAACAGTATTAGAGTAAATCTTCATGTGTTTCTCTTCAGAATCAGCTGAGCCCAGCCAGTTGGAGGTTCCTGCGACAGAAGGTAAAAAGGGTTATTTGTCCAGCTGCCAAACCCTGAAGTTCCTTAAGAATGTGCTCAGGACGAAGGATTGATTGTGGTTTTCACACTACCTCCTAGAACCCTGCGGTTGTGTTTTCTTTTTTCTTTTGTCTCGGGGTGAATTGGATCTGTCGTTTATGTCCAGAAACGTCGTGTTAGCGATGACTTGTGGTTCTTTTGCTCCGTTTTCTCCAAATGACTCTTAATGAATTCTGAACGAGTGCAGTGACTACTTTCTAACCTAGATTTTTGAATAGATAAGCAATAAGGTGTTTGTTACTTTGAAAACTTGAGTAACACAATTTAGAACTGATTGCTAGAGGAACGTTGTCTCTGAAAATGTTACCTTTAGTATCTTACAATTCCTATTAAATTATTTTAGTACATAGTTTGGTAGGAGTGGGTTTATAATTATACAGATTTGCATTCATAGTGCAATTTACCAGTTCCCTTTTGTTTTTCTTGGTAGAAGTAAAGGAGACTGATGGAAACTCTCAGATCAAGCAAGAACCAGACCCTACGTGGTAGACCTCTTCCCTCCTAGGGTAAATCAGCTTCTGTGTCCGGGGTGCCATCTAATGTTCGTCTGAACCCGCCTGTGTGTTCAGAAGCTAGTGTGTCTTCCCTGCTTCAGCCATAAATGGTGCCCCGCACCTTCGGGTCACAGGAGGTCAAGTGTAAGCCCTACTGGATGGTTTGAGTTAGAGGATCAAGCAGAGAGATTTTCCTTAGATCAATGTTTGTGAGTCTTAGATGTAAAAACACTTTTGCGCTAAAAGGAAAATGTTTTGTTTCTAATCTGTAGGGCAAATCTCACCCTCTCCATTGGAATGCACTCTGAATCCATATCACTACACTGACAAAAGCAGCATTTGCAGAGTCTGGCTAAGATGCACAATCCATTGTGCATCTTGCCTAATTAACTTACAACCTTGAACTTGGCCAGGTTGTTAACAGGACAGGCAGCTCTACACCAGGAGTCCGCTGCTTGCTGCTTTGGGGCCGTCAAACCTTGCTAAGCCCGAGCTTTTGAATAGTTGACGATGGTTATAGGGTCTGGCTTCACAGTAGTTGCTCTGATCTGTACCCGACAGTGCACTTTTTTAAAAAGACCTTTTTTTTTTGTCTGGGAATTTGCCATATAATGTCAGTTTGTGGACTTAAGTGTTGATTGAGTTTTGCTGTTTGCCAGTGTTAAATTCCTGTAACCGGAATAACCTGGTTTCTTGCTTGTTTGTTTTCTCTCCTATTTTAGCTTAAAGTATCAGTGGGTGAGAAGAGCTTTTCGGACCTGTTACTGCCCCAAGCCGTGTAATATACTTGTATAACAGAAATACCTTCTATACAAACCTTTTTTTCTACTTTTAGATAGAAATGTCTACTTTTTCAGCAGTTCTGTGAATTGAATTAAAGAGCAGAGTGACTGTAGATTTGGAATGGCTGGTTTACTTTGGAATGTATTATAAGGATTTTACAGCAATGCTGGAAAAATGACAGGGAAAATGACAGGGATGAATCTCATCAGATTTTTTACGTATCAACAGAGCCTTCAGCTATGGTGTTTATTTTCCAATCAAGCGAAGATCTCTCCTACTGGAACATCTCAGCTCCTGCAGTGAAGAAACACCTGTGATATAGTTCAGTCCTTTTAGTTTTTCTATTTGAAAAATCGTTTAAATGATCCTTTTGTTCACGGCTCTCTTTGACGACTGAGTGGACAGTTAGTATCTGTATATTTGACTAAACCTTTTCCTAAGCTGTCTATCATGGTTCATATGTTTTTTATCATAATTAAAACACCACCGTCTGGATCACCTAACAAGCCAGTGAGGTTAGCATGTCGGCGTGTGGCCTAGAGATGAAGTACAGGAACCTCTTCTACTGAGATTTGGCACCTGGATCAAACGCGTGACGCACCAGAAGTGTAAGGTCAGGTATGAGCGCTTGGGCCAGCCCAGGGACAGACGCTAAAGCCTCGCGATCATGTAACCTGTTGTGGTGTGGGTTTCTCTGGAACACTTCCAGCTCGGATCAGACTGTAGGGCTTTTCAGCGCCTTCGTTATTTTAGAACTCTACTTGTAACTTTGAGGCTCCGGTGTGGGGAGTGAGGGGCCAATAAGCTAAGGACGTGCCCCCCCTGATATTCTGCGCCATTTGTGGGAGGATCTTACGTGGGTTGGATTTCACAGACAATGAGAGTTGTAAAATACCAGCTATGAGAAGCTAGAGTACGTGATGGCATAGAGTTTTCATTAGCTTTATCACAATATTCACGATGGAGAATTATATTACATGGTAGCAGAAATAGGCATTTTTATGTGTTGCTTATATTTTACCTCAAATTAAATTGTAGATATAGGGTAATAAATAAAATCCATCCATGCCTTTCACACACTAATTCATTTCTTTCGAAGGTGTTTTCATGGTTATGTCTGGGGAAGGTGGGTGGTTCGGTGGTAGGTGGAGTGCACAGTGAAGGCTAGGCAGGCACTGTTCGCGGGCTTTCTGAGACTGGCGGTGCGCATCAGTCTGAGCTGGGGCTCGAGCCCCCGACTCCAGCAGCTGTGACATGCCAGCCGTATGCAGCTTCCCCGGGATTTGGAAGCAGGATCCCTCCCTGGAGAGAGCATGTGCATCAGCCCCTCCCACACGCGAAATCACACGCGGACTACACATTTTTTTCCTGTTCTCCCAGCATAGCCTCTGCCTCTCCACACATCCCCCCCAACTCCCCGACCCGTGCACGTCCGGGGAAAGCAGGGCTCCCCGCTTGCTAGCCTGCCGGCCGGCATCAACAACCCACACAGCTACTCCAGCAGGTCTCGTGGTTCCTTTGAAGCCTTCTTAACAAGTGTGCGCGGCCTAGCGCCCTTACCCCAACTTCCCATCCCAGCCGCTTGCGAAACCCTCTTCGTCCGCGGGCCGCTCTTAGAAGGAGTTAAGCGCTTACGTATAAGGCTGCTTTAACAAACGTGCGGTGGATTACAGACTCAGCGAGGAGATGTGCTGTCCTATCCACCGTGAGTGTTTGTGTCCAGTGTAAAAATGCTGTACGCATACGCACGGTTCTCGTTTTCATGTATGGCCCCCCCCCCCTTTTCCCGTCACATCTACCGAGCGGAGAGTTTGTGTGCTCTGGACAAACAGCCCAGAACCAGTGCCACAGCCACATCACGACCTCTGAAAGGTTTAAGGAACGCGGTCCTGGCCTGTTCCGCCTCCCCTCTTAACTCGACAAGCGTAGTTTCGAGAAACGTTGCCTCTAAAGCAAGGGGTGCCGCCGTCTCGTCTCCTCCTGGAGGAGCCCGCGTGTGAAACAGGTGGTTCTTACTGATTCACTGTCGTCTCCAGAACCTTCCCGCCTGTCGCTCCAGGCCCCTGCAAGGGTTCTGCCTTCCCAGGTTGCTGCCCCGGCTCCCGGTGTCCCTGAGCCCGCAGTGCCTGCATAAATGGGACCACAGGTAGATCGAGTGATCCTTTCAGGGAGTGAGGGGATTAAACTTGTCCACCGAGATCTTTGTCGGGTCAGTGAGGATCGAATGGAAAAACGAAACAGCGCAAATAGGTCTCGTCATGCTTAGTGTTTCTGAAATGGCCTCCTTATTCCGTGACTTTCGGTCAAAGAGAATTTTACCAGGGAGGGTAGTGATGAGGAACACAGGCTTTGTTAACCACATCCAAGCTCTGCTTCGGGACAGCTGTTAACCTTGAGAAAATTTCCATCAGAAACAGCACAAGCAAAGAAACCTGGACATCCCAGGGTTACAGGACTCAGATCCCATCCACAGAGTCTGGCCAAGCACTGGCCCCCTCCCACCTTCCAAGCTCCCGGCCTTCAGTGGCGGGGAAAATGAGGCTTGGTTCCTAGAGCCTTTGGGAGGCCGTGCAACTGGGGGTGGGCCTGAGGGGAAGGGCCTGCGCTGGAGCAGAGAGGGGGTCTGTCCTGAGAGACCTTGACCTTGGCATTTGCCTGCCCTACCTCGTCATGACCTGCTGACGTATGGCAGCTTGCCCTTTCTGGCGGGGAGCACATCTGAAGTCATTGGTCCCAGCCCTCTGGCCCGTGAAGTGAGGTGTGTGAGTGTGCTCTCACCCCAGGCCGACGTTGCTTTGAGACTTCATGGATGAGGAAGTAAAGGCTGAATCGTAATCACACCCCCCTCCGCAGTCTTCCCTGAGACAGGGACAGGACTTCAGCACGGGTCTGAAGCCTTCGGTGTAGCCACATGGTGCTCTCCGCAGCTGGCAGCTGGCTCCCTCTCAAAGTAGGTCGGTTATTCTGAGCGTCCTTGTGGCCTCGTTTCTGCCCCACCATCACCACCACCACCGAGGACCAAAAAGGTGTGTTGGAAAGCAAAAAGTGTTAGGAAGGTTGACCCCAGACCTTACCAGATTCTACTTAACACAAGCCCCCGTCTAAATAAATTCAAGTGCTTTGGTTGGTTTAACCGGTGGTGGGCAGATAATTGTCACACATTGAAGGGTATCTCCTAAATGGAAGCCTCAGTTTCTGGACATGTCTGTATTTGGAAGGTATGTTCTCCCAGGGATGCCTTGGTTTCCCGATAGTGGGGACGAAGAAGGGAACAGGATTCCAGGAATTGAGAGGACCTGTAGGCTGCTTTCTTTAGCATAGCAGCTCTTCTTCTGCTTCTCCGACCTGTGGGTCCAGGAGGATGAGCACAAACGGAGCTGTTCATCCTTTTATTTAGACCCCCTAGAAGTTGCTCTACCAGCCTCTGCAATTGGACCTTTACTCCAGTATGGGTGGTTGGCTTTCTGGACTTCACCCCATGGCTGCCAGCCCTTTTAGCTCAAAGATTTGAAAGCTTGCAGCCGGTTGTAGAAATCACACATCCCTAGGGGTCTGGTGGCCTGGTGACAAGTACAGTGGGTAGACCTAGCTTGGCCACTCCAGAGGGGCTCTCTCACCCCGGGAACAGCGTTAAATAACAAAGCCAAGGAGATTGGATGGGCTTATGGTTTTCCCCAGCCTCATCACTCCGATCAACAGTGGTCTTGTGTGTACCTTACCTCCCCCTTCTGCCCCACCCCACCCCCAAGACACACATACCTTGTGGTTTTATTTTTAAGGAAGTGTCTGTAAAGTTGAAAGCAAGTTATGATACAATACCCATTAGTAAAGGTGTTTCCTGCCGGATTTCCTTCTCAGAAGCAAGATCAGGTGGTTGAGAAGCATTTTGCAGCATCAACTTTATGCGTGGTCTCTGGTTATCTAAAATCTCAAGTTCCGGAAACCAGTAACAGCTCTTACCAAGGACCATGGCTAGGCAGTGCCTGAGGGGACCTGGTGGGGGGATGTCCCCCTTCATTTCCATAAAAACTATTGGGTAGATCCAACCAGAGGCAGAGAAAGCAGGACTGCGCCCCAGAAGCTTAGATGTCACGGGCTCTAAGAAGGTCTAGCTACATCATAAAAGGATCTGTTGAGTTCAGACCAAAATTGTCCCCTCCTTTATGGTGACCAATCTAGAACCTTTTTGGAAGAATCCTTAATAAAATACAGCAGACGAGGGTGTCCAAAAATGCGGGGTCGGAGTGAGGAGCCTAGGGGGTGTGGTCATAAAAGCCACAGTGAGTGTTGGCTTGTTGGCCTTAGAAGGGACCAGTGGGCTTGGAGCTTGATGCAAGGCAGGATGCTGCAAGATGGCATGAGCAGCCGCTTCACACCTTCGTACACCATCTGAGGTGACCGTCCCTCGATCCATGCCTGTGTGCCTTTCTGTGTCCCCTTGGAAGTGGCAGAGGTACTGAGCCCTTGACAGGTCGCAGACTCCACTGCCCCTTCCGGCCGTCCTGGGGCTAGACAGATCTGTCAGTGGCAGCCCAGCCCTGGTGACTGCATCTGGGGCATGGTTTCCTTCATTACTGGAGTTAGCTTCAAGTTCAGAGATCACTACAAAATACCCTGTGGTGGCAGCTTGCTGCTGGATTTATCCTTTGTGCTTGGTTGAGGAGCTTCAAATAGCTTTCTTTGCATGACACATCTGGGCCCAGCCAGCCAGGAAGTGTCAGCCAGGCCCTGGGTTTGGAGGGGCGGGCACAGGCCAGGCCCTGAGGGCCCCCAGGCAGCCCGCCAGGGAGGAGGCGGGCTTGCAAAATTCCACCCATCAGCCCGGCATCTGCCAGACCCACTCGGTGTCAGGAGCTCTGCCAGACGCTGCAGTCCCTTGAGGAAAGCCCTGGGCTGCAGCCCGTGGCCTTGGTTTCTGTCCTCTGCCTGACCTTGTCAGGAAAGCCCCTGTCCCAGCCTCAGGTGACAACTCCCAACCAATCGAGAGCCTGCCCCGGGCGACTGAACCTCACGCTTCTCCCCGGAGCCTGGAGTGCCTGCTGTCATTCACGTGGCCCCTCCCTCGTTCAAGGCCCGGGTTCAACAGCCAGCAAGCGCCCTGACTGAGGCTGGCGGAGTGGACCTGTGCCCCCTCCGCTCTACTGACCTCGGGCGGCCCTGTGCACAGTCTGCGGCTAGTGAGGGCTACCTGCCACGCTAAGCACTGGAGCCTCACGCGATGCATCAGCCCGCGAAATAAGTACCGTTGTCCCTGCCATCTTACAGGTGAAAACACGAAGGCTCCGTGTTCACTTGCCAAGGGGCTCCCAACTAGAAATGAAGGAGTCGAGTGCGAAGCAGGTGTGTGTGTGTGTGTGTGTCCAGCAGGAGGCATGGATGTGCCTTCCCCCGGGGCGCCGCCTCCTGCAGACCAAAGGCGCGGTCGGAGCCCCCACTCCCGAGGCCCCCCGCCCAGGGGAGAAGAAATTCCCAGGGATGGGACTCTGGTGTGTCCCGAGCCCTCTCGAGTGCAGGCACCTGGTTCTCTTATGAGGCCTCAGGGTTCATCCCCGACCCACCCAGAGCCCATTTCTGGTCTGGTTTTCTGAGAAACGGAAGACTTGTGGCCCCTTGGAAGCAGATCTCCAGCAACCCACGTTTCTGCATGCAGACACCTGCTTGCAGTTAAGAGCCTTGACCCCTCACGGCCAGCGTCCCCTCCCAGTGGCTCGGCTGCCTGCCAGGCAGCGGCGCCTCGGGGGGGCCCCGTCCCACCAGTGTGGGCATCAGGAGAGAACCGGTCCTGAGGGCTGGCCCCGGGCGTCCTCAGGCTGCTGATCCAGACTGTTCTCACCCAAGGAGGGGCAGCAGGTGGGCTTTAAGTTACGCTTGGGAAAGAACTAACAGCCTCGTAACGATGGCTGATTTGTTCCCATCCTGGAAAGCCCTGGATTCCCTCTCTTGACACAAGATCCCGGAGGGCACTGCTTGGACCTCGGGCTCCGATGTCACATCCCTCTCGCCAGCGTGGCCCAGCCCCCGGGGATTTCCTGGTTGAGGAACTGGCCCGCCCAGCCCATGTGGGGAAGGCCTGGCGTTGGAGAACGTGGCATCTGGGAAGAGGTAAAGACCTGCCTCCTTCCCAGCCTGGCCCAATTTGAGAATCTCCTGCTTTGGGGGTGTTGGTGCAGGCCAACTCCTTCCTCGTGAATCCCCAGTCGTGTTCATCATTCACTCACATGATGAATGGCAGAGCAGGGGAGCCCAGTGGTTGAGAGCATGGGCCTGGGGTCCGGACTGCCTGGGTTCAAATCCCAGCTCTTCCCTTACAACTGATTTACGGCTCTGTGCCTCAGTTTTCGTGTCTGTAAAGTGGGGGGAAATGACAGCACCTATCTGACAGCTTCCTCGTGATGATAAGGTGTTGGTAAATACGAAGCGCTCCGACCCCGGCTGAGGCCCTCCAGCCAGCCGTCAAGGGGCAGTGGGGGGCACTCTGAGCTGTGGTTGTAATATGCAGCTGACCGGGCCCCTGGGATACCAACTTCCTCATCATTATGATCTGATAATCACCAAACTGTACATTTTTCTGCAATTTTCTGTATATTTCACAATAAAAGTCTTAAAACTTTAAAAGTTTGAATCTTGGGGGCGCCTGGGTGGCTCAGTCATTAAGCGTCTGCCTTCAGCTCAGGTCATGATCCCAGGGTCCTGGGATCGAGTCCCGCGTCGGGCTCCCTGCTCAGCGGAGGTCTGCTTCTCCCTCTGACCCTCTTCCCTCTCTTGCTATCTGTCTCTCATTCTCTCTCTCTCAAATAAATAAATAAAATCTTAAAAAAAAAAAAAGTTTAAATCTCCCCCCGCCCCCTCCCCCCAAAACAACCCTTGTATCCGTTTATTATCTCATTCCTTCAATTTGCTCATTCCCTTTTTTTTTGTTTTAATCCTTTGGTCACTTGCTTGTCTCCCCCGTGCATTCAAGTCAGGCCTGCCACAGCCTCACAAAGGCTTTGAGCCTGCCAAGCGACAACGGGACTTGCTGTGGATGCTCCTGGCTGCGGGGGCCGCGGGAGGAGGTCTGGGGAGGCCACAGGAGGGAAGTGGCAAGGTGGTGTCTGCACGACTCGGCTCGCCGCCCAGGGCCCGGAACCTATTATGCAAGAGTGGAAAGGCCACGGGAGGAAGGGCGGGAAGTGCCACTGGCCGCGGGCCCCGCTGACTTCCCCGGCCCTTGTCCTCACTGCGCCCAGGTGAGCCAGACTGGGGGGTGCGTGTGCAGTGACCTCAGGGCAGCACCGCGTGGGAACGGGGACGAGGGGGAGCGCTTGCAGTGAGCCAAGCGCGCTGCGCTCCCAGGCGCTGCCGTCCATCCCGTGACCCCAGCCTCTTCCTCATGTGGCAATTGTCATCCAAGCATGACGTACCCACAGCAAAGGGCCACGCGCGACCCCGCGTGCCGGGACTGGGCGGATTATCGGAGAGTGAGCACGCTTGCAGAACCAGCAGCCTGATCAGGAAGGGGCAGTCCAGCTACCACCTCCTGGTCCCTAACGGCCACCGCTGTCCCCACCCTGGAGGTCACCCTGCCTTCCAACAGTGGAGCCTGGCGAGGGGAGTTTTTCAGCTTGGTCTACACGGCGTCCTGCCAAAGTGTGCTCTGCTGTCTGCCTTCTCTCCCTCCACCCGTGTCTAGAAGGTTCCCCCGAGTTGTGTGCGGCAGCTCCTCGTTGCTGAGCACCGTATCCTACTGTGCAGGAAGGTTCTGTTTCTTTTTTTAAGATTTATTTATTTGTGAGAGAGGGGGAGGGAGGAGAGGGAGGGGCAGAGGGAGAAGCAGGCACCTGGCTGAGCAGGGAGCCCGATGCGGGGCTTGATCCCAGGCCCCTGGGATCGTGACCTGAGCCGAAGGCAGACGCTTAACCGCCCGAGCCACCCAGGCGCCCCTTGGGAAGATTCTAGATAAATAATGGAGATGACCAGAGAAGGGCCTTGCAAGGCTGGCCACACCCAGGGCCGGTGACCTCCTAGTGACCACAGGGGATGTGCCAAGCAAATCTCTCAGCGAAGAGGACGTGGCCCCTGCCCTTCTTAGTAGACAAAACCAGGAACAACCACCAACTTGACCGGTCATGGTAACAGTCTCAAAACGGCACATTTTGGCTGCCCTCTGCCAGACGCCACCTCACCCCCAGGAGTCCAGGGGGACCCGTGGCTCTCAGAGTGCTGGTGGCCTTTGCCGTGGCCTCTGGGTCTTGGAATCTGTGCATCTGGGCCACCAACCAGCCCCGCCAACCTGAGCCTGCAGCCAGACAGTGTCAGTGGAGGCCACCTGCCCTGTGACCTTGGACCAGCTCTGTAATCTCTGAGCCTCCCAGGCACCCCCCGCCCCCCGCACCGTGTGAGAGGCCCCAGCCCCTTCCCTCACCCACCAGCACACGGCTCCCTCCTCACCTCTTCACCCCACATCCCTCTCAGCAGAGCCTGTGGTCCCATTTCACTCAGGAGGAAACTGAGCCCCGAGGGTCCACTTGAACGCAGGTCTCAGAGCCTGTCCCCACGGCCACTGGTGCTCAGTTACACACCCCTGTAGATATGCACCCCTCCCATGGAGGGCACTGGTGTGGCCACTACCCAAGTATTTAGGGAGGGCCCTCTGCCAGCCAGCCACCAGGCTAGGGCTTGGGGCCACAGCCAAGCCCTTGCTCCCATGGGGCTCACATCCTGGTAAGGAGAGACATCGTAAAAAAACCCGAAATAGGCAATATGTCCGTCGTAGTAAGTGCTCTGAATCAAAACAGGGAAGGTGTGAGTGTGTGTGTGGGGGGGAAGCGTGAAGTTTTGCTCTTTTGTGAAGTTATCAAGAAAGGCTTCTTGGAGGAGGTGCCATCTGAGCAGAAACCTGAAGACCCTAGGGAGGGAGTTACAGACAAGTGGGAGACGGTCCAGGTGGCCCCGCAAGAGCAAAGACCCTGCAGTGGGAGCAGCTTGGTGTGTTCCAGAAACTGTAGAGAGGCCAGCGTGGCTGGTCCACAGGTTGCCGGAGGGAGAGGGGTGGGGGATGGGCACCCCCCCCCAAACTGCGGGGCTCGCCATCCGTGGGGAGGACCTGGCAAGCTCTCCCATCCACACGCCTGCATGAGGCCGCCCACGTCCATGCCACAGGAGTCGAAGGAATCCCAGAAACTGAAAGAAGAAGCAGAGCCCTCCTTGCGTCCTCCCTGCCCCCTCTTGCCCCCACCCCTGCCGAGACCAAAGTGACTTCCTCTTTCCACCCCATTTAAGGCCCAGCCAGGGAGCGCCCCCACAGAAGGGGAGGCCCCGCAGTCCGGCCATGGGGGACACCTTCATACGCCACATCGCCCTTCTGGGCTTCGAGAAGCGCTTCGTCCCCAGCCAGCACTACGTGAGTAGCCCACGGGAAGGCCCTGCGAGCGTGCAGGGACAGGCCTGTCGTGGGAGCACAGGTGCCAGAGAGTGCTGTGACCGCGCGGCTCCCAGGACCACTGGCCTGTCGGGGCGCACCGTGGACGTGCACCCTGGCACCCCGGGGCCCTTGGTGGGAGGACAGGCGGCTCGGCCCCTGGCCCCTGCCAGCCCACCTCACTCCTTGCTCCCCCGCCCCAGCCAGGAGTCCCCCGTCAGCACCCAGTTCACGTCCCGGCAGCCCAGGGCCCACTCCTCCCAGCAGCCCTCCCTGACCATCCCAGCTTTCAGGGAGCCGTCCTCCAGGAGAGGCCTGGCGGCAACCCTCTGTCTCCCCAAGCCGGCCCTGGGATCAGTTACACTCCAGTCGGATCCCCTCCAGTAGGGTGACACCCACCAAGGGGCCAAAAATGTCCCCTTCCCCCATGCCCTGTCCCGGGAGCCTGCCCGAACATGTCCACCCCACCCCACCAGAGGGTCCCCAAGGCCAGAGGAAGGCCAGGGAGGAACTCTGCTTTGTCAATTGTACGGTATTTGTAGGGCACATTCACTATCCGTTGCCAAGACCTTTCTTCTTTTTCTTCACTTTTAATTTCGAAATAATTTCAAACTTACAGAAAGGTTGCCCCCAAAGCACCAATAACTCCAGTATCCCTCCACCCCCCACATCTGTGCTCCCTCTCTCCTCTCCCTCCCCGTCCCTTCCCTCCCTCTCTCTCTCTCTCTCTCTGTCTCTCTCTTCCCCACCTCTTTCTCTCTCTCTCTCTCTGAATAGGACTTTTCTGAATCATTCTAGAGTAAATTGGAGACATTGTGTTTCTTTACTCCTAAACACTACTGTGTACTTTTTAAAGGATTTTTTTATTTATTTGAGAGAGAGAGCACAGGAGGGGAGAGAGAGAGAGAATCTCAAGCAGACTCCCTGCTGAGCGCGGGGCTCAGCCTCACCACCCCGAGATCATGACCTGAGCGGAAACCAAGAGTCGGATGCTTAACCGACTGCACCACTCAGGTGCCCCTCTACTGTGTATTTCTTAAAATCAAGGGCATTTTCTTACATCACCGCAATGCAAATGTGTCAACATCAGCAAATTAACGTAGATGAAACACCGTTCTCCGACCCACGGACTTCACTCAGATTTCACCATTTCCCTTACCTGTCTTCTGTAGTAAAAATGTTCCGGGTCTGGAATCCAACCCAGGACCACCTGCTGCATTTCACATGCTGTGACTCTTCAGACTCCCTTAGTCTGGGTTAGTCTTTTTTTAAGTTTATTTATTTAAGTAATCTCTGCACCCAACACGGGGCTCGAACTCATGACCCCGAGATCAAGAGTCACACCCTCCTCCGACTGAGCCAGCCAGGCGCCCATGGGTCAGTCTTAATCTTTTTTTGTCCTTCTCAGCTTTGACATTTTGAAGAGCGGGGGCCAGTCATTTTGTAGGATGTCCCTTCTACAAAAGGATTTGTCTAATCCTTTTTCATTAGACTGGGATTATGTATTGGTGGCAGGAATAGCCCAGAAGTGACACGGTGTTCACCTCGTTGATCCTATCAGCGGCAGGGGATTTTTTGCTGGTGCCTGTGTCGGTGATGTTAATTTTGATCACCAGATGTCTCTACTGTAAGGTGACTAGTTTTCCCCTTGTGATTAGTAATGAACCTGCGGGGAGATTTTCTGAAATTAAATGAATATCCTGTTCGCTCTACAGCACCTGGATGACTCTTGCCTAAGTCAAATTACTATAATGATTGCCAAACTGATTTTTTTTTTTTAGTACAATTTGCTTTTATTCTTGTTTTTTTTTTTTTAAAGATTTTATTTATTTATTTGAGAGAGAGAGAGAATGAGAGACAGAGAGCATGAGAGGGAGGAGGGTCAGAGGGAGAAGCAGACTCCCTGCCGAGCAGGGAGCCCGATGCGGGACTCGATCCCGGGACTCCAGGATCATGACCTGAGCCGAAGGCAGCTGCCCAACCAACTGAGCCACCCAGGCGCCCCGCCAAACTGATTTTTTTAAACTCTACGGTTCCTTCTGCATTTATTAGTTAACATTGTACCGTAAGGTTCTTCCCCTCGTCCTTACTATTTACTTAGGTCACTATGGATGTGATCCATCACTATCATAACTCATTTCATGCTCCGATCGTACCAGATCTGGCTACTGGGAGCCCCTTCAAGCTGGCTCCTGTGTTTTTTTGACCTAGTCTGTCATTCTCTCAGCATTATTCTTACTTCTGCTACTGAGATGTTCCAGGCTGACCCTGTGCTCTCCAGCGGGAGCCCTGGACTCCGCCGTTTCACCTGTTTCTCTGCAGTGGGGAGTGAGGTTAGAAGTCTAGATTTGGAAGCTGAGCATGCTCACTGCCTCTGGGATGTCTTTCCCCGTGGCCTTTCAGACCAGGAAAAAGAGCCATTCCATCTCCTTCTCCTTGTACCACTTTATATTCGTAGAGCCTTTCTCTCTCCACGATCACCCCGCCTCCCAGCTGAATTAACATCTTGACTCCTTTGCTCATTTCTGCAATCCACATAAGCTAGTTCTATCAGAATTACAGCACCCACGCCATTATGAACAATCAACCTGTTAGGTCGAATTTAAGTCTTCTTTGTGTTTCCCCCCCCCCTTCGGATTGAAGGTAGAAATACTATAACTAAGAGTTACTTGGATTTTTTTTCCAGTTTTCTTTAATATGGTTGTTACCCATCTGATAGATAGTGAAGTTCATATGTTTTCGTTTGTTTCCAATTTGAAGTTTCTTTTTTTAAAAATCCTTGTTGATCTAATTTTATTTTTATTATTTTTTTTAATTTTATTTTTAAATGTGTAATATATTAACATGTTTGATGTGATCAAACATCGAAACTTTATAAAAAGATGTGTTCAAAGACTCATTCTGGTTTATCTTTCCTGTATTTCTCTTTGCAAAAAAAAAAAAGAGGGGGTGGCTGGCTCCATCAGTAGAGCATGCAACTCTCGATCTTGGGGTCATGAGTTCAAGCCACACATTGGGTGTAGAGATTGTTTAAAAATATATATTTTTTTGGGGGGCGCCTGGGTGGCTCAGTCGTTAAGTGTCTGCCTTCGGCTCAGGTCATGATCCCGGGGTCCTGGGATCGAGCCCCCATCGGGCTCCCTGCTCGGCGGGAGGCCTGCTTCTCCCTCTCCCGCTCCCCCTGCTTGTGTTCCCTCTCTCGCTGTGTCTCTCTCTGTCAAATAAATAAATAAAATCTTAAAACAAAAAAAATATATATATATATTTTTTAATAGAGAGCACATGAGCTGGAGGGCAGGGATAGAGGGAAATGGAGAGAATCTCAAGTAGACTCCATGCTGAGCGTGGAGCCTGACGTGGGGCTCCATCTCATGACCTTGAGATCATGACCTGAGCCAAAATCAAGAGTCAGATGCTTAACTGTCTGAGCCAGTCAGGCACCCCTAAAAATAAAATGTTTAAAAAGAAAGAAAGGAAAGAAGAAAGAGAGGGAAAGAGAAAGAGAAAAAAAGAAAGAGGGAGGGAGGGAAGGAGGAAGGAAGGAAGGAAGGAAGGAAGGAAGGAAGGAAGGAAGGAAGGAAGGAAGATGACTGGGTGGCTCAGTCAGTTAAGCGTCTGCCTTCAGCTCAGGTCATGATCCCAGGGTCCTGGGATCGAGTCCCACATCAGGCTCCCTGCTCTCCCCCTGTTTGTGCTCTCTCTCTGACAAATAAATAAAATCTTAAAAAAAAAAAAAAAAGAAAGAAAAAAGGGAAAGAGAAAAAAACGTATAAACGTTTTCTTGGGGTGTCTGGCTAGCTTAACTGACTGAGCCACCCAGGCGTGCCTTTGGTGCATTTCAAAGCAAATTGCAAACATCTGTACACTTTGCCCTAAATACTTAAGCATGCATATCGCTACCTAGAGGTCATATTCGTTTATTTTTTTCTCTTTTTAAATTTTATTGTAAAAACATTTAAGATTTTATTTGTAAGCAGTCTCTACACCCAACATGGGGCTTGAACTTACAACCCTGAGATCAAGAGTTGCAGACTCCACTGATGGAGCCAGCCAGGTGCCCCTAGTTTTTTTCTCTTTTGATGTAAAATTTATGTAAAATGAAATCCACCAATCTTAGAGATATATTTGCTGAATTTTAATGGTACATGTCCCTACATAATCCAAACCCTCATCAAGGTATAGATTGTTACCATCACCCCCAGATTCTCTCACTCCCGAATCATTCCTCCACCATCCCCCGGACGCTACCTCTGTTCTGATTTCCCTCCACCTTTAGTTAGTCACGCTTGTTCTAGACTCTCACAGATATGGAATCCTACCAATCATGTGTGTGGCCTTTCGTGTCTGGCTTCTTTCACTTAGCAGAATGCTTTTGAGATTCATCCGTGTGGATGCATCTGTCAGTAATTTGTTCCTTTTTGTGGCTGAGTATAGAATTCTCCTAGCTCTCTTTTGGTTTCTCCATACCAGGTTTCTTTCCTTTTTTTTTTTTTTTCTTCCTAATAATGGCTCCATGGAGATATAATTCACCTATATAAAGTGTACATATAAAGGGTACAATGGTTTTTAGTATTCACAGAGTTGTGCAACCATCATACAATCAATGTACATATATTTTTTAAAGGTGTGTTTATTTGAGAGAGAGAGAGAGAGCATGAGCAGGAGGGGCAGAGGGAGAGGGGGAGAGAATCTCAAGCAGACTTTGAGCTGAGCGTGGAGCCCAACGTGGGACTCGATCTCACGCCCCTGAGATCATGACCTGAGCCGCATCGAAGAGTCGGCCGCTTAACCGACTGCACCACCCAGGCGCCCTTCATACAATCAATATTAGATTTTCATCACCACCCAAAAGAAACCCCAGACCTGTTAGGAACTTCCCATTCCCAGCCCAGTCCCCACAACCACTAATCTACTTTCCGTCCGTGTAGATTGTCTATTCTGGACATTTGGTAGAAATGGCACCCTACACTCTCTCCCTGAGTTCTCGTAAGGTCTGAGCCCAGGCTTTTCGTCTCACCTCCTGTAAGTCTCCTACCAGCCCCAGGAGCCCCTCTGTCTCCAATTTACAGATGAGGAATTTGAGTTCATTTGAGAGAAGCTGCATCTCACCCTGGGTCCTAAGGCTGGAGAGCAGGAGCTCTGGGGTCCATGAGTCAGTGCCCTCTCTGTGGCCCAGGTCACCCCAAAGAGTGCCCCTGAGTCCCATGGGCTTCCCCCAGGAAGCTGAACGCCCCCACCCTGTCACCCCCCCAGGTGTACATGTTCCTGGTGAAGTGGCAGGACCTGTCTGAGAAGGTGGTATACCGGCGGTTCACGGAGATCTACGAGTTCCACGTGAGTGCCCTGCGCACTCGTGTGTGTGTGTGTGTGTGTGTGTGTGTCTGGGAGGGGGGGGAGGGGACACCACACCCAGTCCCAGCTCTGCCCTTCCAGGGGGAGGGTGGCCCAGGTGCTGGCCAGGAAGTGAGGAACCCAGAGCACCCCCAGCCCACAGTTGAGGGTGCATTATTTATTCCTTAAGTTAAAAGAACATTTTCTTTAAAGTATGTTTTGTTTTTTTTTTTAAGATTTTATTTATTTATTTGTGTGAGAGAGAATGAGAGAGAGAGAACACATGAGAGGGGATAGGGTCATGACCTGTGCTGAAGGCAGTCGCTTAACCAACTGAGCCACCCAGGCGCCCTAAAGTATGTTTTATTTTTTATTTATTTTTTGGTTTTTTTTTTAATTTAAATTCAATTGATTAACATACAGTGTATTATTAGTTTCAGATGTAGTATTCAGTAATTCATCAGTTGCGTATAACACCCAGTGCTCATCACATCCAGTGCCCTCCTTAATGCCTGTCACCCAGTTACCCCATCCCCCCAACCACCTCCGCTCCAGCAGCCCTGTGTGTTTCCTAGAGTTAAGAGTCTCTTATGGTTTGTCTCCCACTCTGATTTCGTCTTATTTTGTTTTTCCCTCCCTTCCTTTATATTCATCTGTTTTGTTTCTTAAATTCCACATGTGAGTGAGATGATATGATAATTGTCTTTCTCTGACTATTTCTTAGTTAGCATAATACCCTCTAGTTCCATCCACATCGTTGCAAGTGGTAAGATTTCCTTAAAGTATGTTTTAATGTGGTAAAATAAACATAACTTCGCATTTTTTAAAAAAATTTATTTATGTATTTGACACAGAGGGAGAGAGCAAGGACAAGCAGGGGGAATGGCAGGCAGAGGGAGAAGCAGACCCAGGTGCGCCCCAGACTTTTTTAAAATATTTTTTTATTTTTAAGTAACCTCCATACCCAACGTGGGGTCAAACTCATAATCCCGAGATCAAAGGTTGCCTGCTGTACTGATTGAGCCGGCCAGACGCCCCTCTTGTATGAGAAATTTAAAGCAAATTGCAGGGTCACCTGGGTGGCTCAGTCGGTTTCTGACTCCTGATCTCAGCTCAGGTCATGATCTCAGGAGCCTACCTAAAAAAAAAAAAGTAAGTAAGTAAATAAAGCAAAATGCAGATCAATGTGAAGACTATGAGGGTCCCACACACCCAGGACACTGAGTCACAATTGATATCACTGTGCTGTTTGCTACAAGGCTTTTTTTTTTTTTTTTTAATGTCAACTCTAATCCCAGCGTGGGGCTTGAACTCACAATCCCGAGATCAGGAGTCATGAGCTCCACCGACTGAGCCAGCCAGGCGCCCCACAAGGCTTTTTTTAAGATAATAAAAATAAAACATGGGGCGCCTGGGTGGCTCAGTCGTTAAGCATCTGCCTTCAGCTCAGGTCATGATCCCAGGGTCCTGGGATCGAGCCCGGCATCCGGCTCCCCGCTCGGCGGAAAGCTTGCTTCTCCTTCTCCCACTCCCCCTGCTTGTGTTCCCTCTCTCACTGTGTCTCTCTCTGTCAAAGAAATAAATAAAATCTTTTAAAAAAAGAAAAGAAAACATTACAAAAGAAGTGGAAAACACCCTTTATCCCATGCCCTGTCCCAGCTCCAGCCTGGGTGACTACAGCTGTGCGTGCACACACACACACACACACACACACAAGTCCAAGAACAAGATGCAGTAGTGTTGAGCGTGCATTTTCCGCAGGCTTTCTAGAAGCCATCAGCATGCCGCTGCTCCTTTCTCTGCCTTGTTCCTGTCACTAGGTCACATTTTTGAGACCTGTCCATGCTGATATGTGCACGACTCCATCTCTCCTCTTTAAACTGTTCTGGGTTGTTCTAGCGTAGGATTAGCCCCTTTTACTAATTGGTGGACTCTTGCATTCATTCATCAACTATTTATCGAGCACCTACTAAGCGCCAGGTGCGTCCTACTTGGTGAGCGGGAGATGATCTGAAGGTAACAAGGGCATAAAAAAGATGCAAGTCCTTGCCCTCCCTTGTGGACCTTAAGTTCTAGCGGAGGAGTCAGGATAACAGACAAACAAAACATAAGTAATTTACATAGTATGTTAGACAGTCATTAGAACTATAGAGAAAATAAAGCAGGGGGTGGTGGTGGATGGGAGGACTGAGTTAGGAGGGGAAATTGTCAGGGAGAAGGTTTCACTGAGGGGGTGATATCTGAGCAAAGACTTGAAGAAGGACAAAGAGAAAGAGAAAGCGCTATTGACAAATACAGGGGAAGAACGGGAAAAGCAAGTGCAAAGGCCCTGGGACAGGAATGGGCCTGGAATATTCAGAGATGGCTGGAGCAGAGTGAACAAGGGAGTGGAGGGCAGTGGCAGAGGAGGTCAGTGAGGCAGACAGGACGGGTCTGCGGGGCCCTGTAGACTAATGTGAGCTGAGAGTCAGGGAGGGCTCTGAGCAGAGGAGAGACATGATCCAATTTAAGTGTGAAGAGGGTGCTGGGTTGAGGACAAAGATGGAAGGGGGCGTAGGATGTGATCATCCAGGTTCGGTGGAAGCTCAGCCCGAGGTGGTGGCTGTGTGGGTAGTGAGAAAGGTCAGATTCTGGATGGATTTTAGGAGCAGAACCAGAAGAATCTGCTGGTGGCATGAATGTAAGGTGGGAGAGAAAGAGGACCAAGGATGGCAGCCGAACTTTCTAGCCCACGTGATTGGAAGAGTCGTTTCCGATTCGATGCTTTGACAGGGTTGTAATAAAGGATGTGCCTTCGCCTTTTCTTTTGTGTTTAGAAAATGTTAAAGGAAATGTTTCCTATCGAGGCGGGGGACATCAACCCACAGAACAGGATCATCCCCCACCTGCCAGGTAAGGAGCAGGGTCACCTGTCCTGGCTCCGCTCTCCTGCCCTGCGATCTGTGCCCCCTACTCCCGCTCCCTCTGGGACTTGACCTGGGAGTGTGCTCACTGGTGTCCCTCCCGGGCCCCTCCAGCCCCACGGTGGTTCGACGGGCAGCGGGTCGCCGAGAGTCGCCAGGGCACCCTCACCGAATACTGCAATGTGCTCATGAGCCTGCCTGTCAAGATCTCTCGCTGCCCCCACCTCCTCAACTTCTTCCAGGTGCGCCCCGACGACCTCAAGCTCCCCACGGACAGCCAGTGAGTGGCCCCCGCATTCTGGCCCCGAAGTGGAAGAGGGAAGGGTGGTGGTGAGCTCTGCCTGGGGAGGGGGTGCAGGATATCCCCCCTGTGACAGATAACTAAAGCTCAGAGAGGGGAGGCGACTTGCCTGAAGTCACACAGCCCAAAAGAGAAGGAGGAAGGATTCCAACTCTGGCCCGTGTGACCTGGAACTCCCCCACCCCCCGCCCCAGCCTCCCTGCCAATTCTCCACCTGGAGCCCTCTGAGCCTCACGGTGCTGGGTGGGGGGGCTCTCTGGGCTGGGAATGTGAGATCCTAGGTCCTCAGCCTCAGCTTGCCTTCTGAAAGCCATTTCTCCGGCTGTAACGGGGTGGGAAGGGCCAGATGGAGTAATGGGGGCCGTGGAGAGCACTTACAAACTGTGAAGTGCAGAGCCCCAATGGGGGGGTGGGAGGGTTGGTGGCCACTGTTAATCGCTGAGCACGCCTCCGCTTTGCCCCTCATTCTCTGCCTGCCCCAGCCCCAGGGGACTCCTGTACTCAGGGCCCAGCCTGGAAAGCATCTGAGAAGCTGAGGGAGGTCTCAGGGGAATGTGCTGTCCTGCTGGGGAAGGTCCCTCCCTCTGTCCCTCGCTGCTCACTGAGTGCTGGTGAGGCCTGGTGGACACACAGCACCGTGGAACATCTCCCCTGGCCCAGGGGCAGGACAGTGCAGCACCCAGGGGCCTGGGTGGTGGGGATGCCCCCTCCCTGTCGGCCACTCTCCTGAGCCCCCAGAAGAGGGGAGCTGGCCCCCCAAGGTGACAAGAGCCTTTCCCAGACCGGAGTGCATCACCTGTGTTCTCTTTAACAGTTGGCTCCTTGGGGCACCTGGGTGGCTCAGTCGTTAAGCGTCTGCCTTCGGCTCAGGTCATGATCCCAGGGTCCTGGAATCGAGCCCCGCATCGGGCTCCCTGCTCAGCGAGAAGCCTGCTTCTCCCTCTCCCTCTGCCTACAGCTCCCCCTGCCTGTGTTCTCTCTCGCTCACTGTGTCTCTGTCAAATAAATAAGTAAATAAATCTCTAAAAAAACCCCCAAAAACAGTTGGCTCCTTTGGGTCTGCAGAAGGCGGAGGGGGGGGCTTTCCTTGCCCTGTGACTCCCTTCCCCCTGCAGCGGCCCCCACATCCCATGTTCCTTTTCCTCTTGGGAAGTTCTTCTGTAGGTCTGCCCGGAGCCTCTGCTTCCCCAGTGAGAAGCCGCACACCTAACCCAGATTCTTCTTTCCTGCAGGGTGAAAAAGCCAGAAACCTACCTGGTGCCGAAAGACAAGAGCATTACGGGTGAGAGCCGGGGGCAGCCACCTGTAGGTCACCCTGAGGGGACTGGGGACATGATGGGGGATGCTGAGCACAGGCCGTGCAGGGAAAGGAGCCGGGGTGGGGGGTAGTTATCTTGGTGGCTTGCACTAACGACTGGGGATCTTGGGGGGTCACTGGTCAGTGAAGCTTTTGAAGCTCATGTCTGTGGCCGCAGAGCCCAGCCCGACCCCCACTCCCAACAGCCCGCGATGTCCTGGCTGAATGAATGAACAGGTTTGGGGGCAGAGGGGCCTGACCGTGTCTGATCTGTTGTGCACGATAATTGTTAATAATACAACCTGACATTTATTAAGGACTCATTCTGTCCCAGGCCCTATTTTAAATGTCTTGCACATATGAACACGTGTAATCATCTCTGTAACAAATATGAAGTAGGGACCAAAGTGCTATTAACCCCATTTCACAGCTGGACACACTGAAGCTTGATTTGAGCTGGAACTCAGGTCAAGGGCCACACAGCCACGAAATGTGGAGCGGGATTTCAACCAGTGAGTGGGATGCCCGGATGGGGCTATGGGCCACTCAGCGTGTGGTCCAGGGAGCAGTGTCTTAGTCTATGCGGGCCAAAGCACCGCAGACCAGGCGAGGGGGGAGGGAGGGTCTTAAACAACAGAAATGAGTTCTCTCACAGTTCTGGAGGCTGGGAGTCCGAGATCAGGGTGTGGGCGGGGTTGGGCTCTGCCGAGGCCTCTCCCCTTGGCGTGCAGACGGCTGCCTCCTCCTTGTGCCCTCACCCGGCCTTCCCTCTGTGCACGTACCCCCCTGGTGTCTCCTCTTCCTCTTATAAGGACGCCAGTCCTATGGGGTCAGGGCCCCACCCTTACCACCTCTTTAAAGGCTCTAACTCCAAATACAGAGTCTAAGGTACTAGGGCTTAGGCCTTCAACATGTGAATTTTTGGGAGGGGAGAAGAGGGGTATTTCAGTCCATAACATGGTGCACTGGTAAGACCTGGGGACTGGTTAGAAATGCAGACTCTCAGGTCCCATTGCCGGCCTATGGAATCAGAACCTGCGTTCCAGCAAGATCCTGGGGTGATTGGTGTGCACATTAGGGCGCAGGAGGGCTGCTCACTAACCTGATCAAGTGAGAAAGAGGGTGTGTAAGGTGTGTGACTAGTGTCTGGAACACACGAGGTGTTCCATAAATGTGGGGCTACAAAAACTAGCTGGTCTCTGCTGCTTTCTAGTTGGCAGGGGACATCTACCTCCAGTGCACCTGGTTCTGGTGGCCCGTGCAGGGGACTGCCTGGAGGAGGCAGCCCATCCCCGCACTGTGCACTCACCCCACCTTCCCTCTGTCCAGACATCACAGGCCCCATCATCCTGCAGACGTACCGGGCCATCGCTGACTTTGAGAAGACCTCAGGCTCCCAGATGGCTCTGGCCACGGGTGATGTGGTGGACGTCGTGGAGAAGAGTGAGAGTGGTCAGTCTCCCTGCCCTGCTGGGACCTCAAGCTCCCTACCAAGGCTCTGGCCCTCAGACAGCCTCCAGCTTCCTCCCCGCCTGGTCCACTGACAGGCTTGTGGCTCCTCTGGGGACCCCAACTGGCCTCCCCACGCTGAGGGCACCCCCCAGGGGAGGCTGTGGGCATCTGTGCATCCCCGGGGTTAGGTCCAGGAGGCTAGGTGAGCTTCTGGGCGTGCTGTGTGGGAAGCAGATTCTGAGCTGTAATCCTGTAACCTGTGTGCATGGAGTATGGTGAAGGTGACAATTCTGAATTTGAATGTTGGATGTCTGTGTGTCTATGTCCGGGTGTCCTTACCAGCCTGGTGGCCAAGGGAGGCTGCCAGGCCCGCCCAGACTTCCTGCCTCACCCCCACCCCTCCCCCACCCCGTCCCTGCACAGGCTGGTGGTTCTGCCAAATGAAGACAAAGCGAGGCTGGGTCCCGGCGTCCTACTTGGAGCCCCTGGACAGTCCTGATGAGACAGAGGACCCAGAGCCCAACTATGAAGGTGCGGCCTTGCCTTCCATGGCCATAAGGATGTGAGGGGAAGGGACCGGAGGGGCCCTGGGATATTGAGAAGCCAGATACAATCATATCTACTTTGGGGTTGGATAGGATTGTGGGCTGCACAGTGGGGTCAGGGTGGAGACCCCATAGTCTGGCTTGAGGGGCCCAGGTAGGAGGTGGTGCCCTTGGTCAGGACAGAGAACCAGGAGGTAGAGTAGAGGTGGGTCCAGCCCGGGCCAGGTCCAGCGGGAAGCCAACTGAGGAGCAGATCTGAGGTTCAGGGAGGAGCGCTGCCTGCGGGCAGGGGCATCCTCGCTGACTGCAAGCGGAGAACCAGCAGCCCGCGGGCTGGAGCTAAGTAAGTAAGTTAGAGTTGATTGCCCGTATTTTAAAATGGAGAGATTTCACAACTGTACGCAGATTTATGGCATCTCTGGAAAAACTGGAAAAGGTGTGGACGCCGGAGTCAAGTGGCTCAGGTGCCACGTGGACGGGTGCTTCACCCCTGCACCGCCTGCCTGGCCACGTGTCCTATTTAGGTGCCTGGCCCCTGATGTGGATGGTGGGGGGTGGGATGGGCCAGCTCCCCCGGCTGTAGTGGGCAGAGGGCAGAACTCCGGGGTGCCCCACGAGTGGGCGGCAGGAGCCTGCAGAGGGAGACCAGTAAGGAGCAGGCAGGGAGGAGAGGGGAAGGTGGTCCTGGGCTCTAGCTGGAGAAAGCCTCGGGGCCCAGAGAGGAGAGGAGGGGAGGCAGGCCAGCGCTGGGCAGACCTTCACACCGTGCCCCTGCCCCCACGGCCGACCAGGTGAGCCCTACGTCTCCATCAAAGCCTATACCGCCCAGATGGAGGATGAAGTGTCTCTGCAGGAGGGCGAAGCCATTGAGGTCATTCATAAGCTCCTGGATGGTTGGTGGGTCATCAGGTAGGAGAGCGCCCCGCCCTCCCCACTGTGCCCACCCTGAGTGTCAGCCCTGGCCTGGGGCCCGGTCTGTTTGGGCTCAGT
>NC_138373.1:9413905-9429871 GCF_054177405.1 Leptonychotes weddellii | reverse complement strand
TTTTTTTTTAAAGATTTTATTTATTTTTTTGACAGAGAGAGACATAGCGAGAGCAGGAACACAAGCAGGGGGAGTGGGAGAGGGAGAAGCAGGCTTCCCGCAGAGCAGGGAGCCCGATGTGGGACTCGATCCCAGGACCCTGGGATCATGACCTGAGCCGAAGGCAGACGCTTAACGACTGAGCCACCCAGGCGCCCGGTTGTCATTGATTCTTATCTGGTCATTCCTCCTGGGGAGAGCAGAACCCTGGGGGCTTGTAGGGCCATCTTCTCGGACCCACTGGGCCTCCCCAGGTCCTTTTACACCCTTTCAGAGCCTCGAGTCATAGGGCCAGTCCATGGCCCCAGTGAGCTCGTGGCCACAGCACCCACCATCAGCATGGCCCCGGGCTGGAGGCTCTGAGGCAGGAAGATATTTCTCAACCTTTTTGACCCTCACTTAACCGCCCATCATGTACCCCTAAGAATCTGCTTGTGATTCTCCCACCAGCCAAGAAGGATCAGAGTTTTACTGAGTGAACTTTGTAATATGCGAAGTTTTTCTCACTCCCAAATTATAGTAGTGAGAATGGAGAGAAAAGTCTTTTCAGCAAGTGGTGCCGGAACAGCTGGGCGTCCACCTGGAGGAAAGGCACGTAGACCCCTCCCTCACACCACACACATTTATTCAGGATGCGTCATGGGTTTGACCAAGCACAAAACCCCAAACTAAAAAGCTTGTGGAAGAAAGCATAGGGGAACTTGGTGACCTGGAGGGAGACAAAGGTTTCTTAGACACGCTGTAAAAGAAAATACTGACAAATACACTGTTGCAGATGTTTTATTGCAAACACATGTCCCTGGGCTGGCGGGGGGTGGGGGGGCAAGTTGGACCTGCTAATTTCTCCTACTACCAACGTCAAGGCTGGGTGGGCCTATGTTGCACAGATGAAGAAACTGAGGCCCAGCGGGACAGAGTCTGGTGTTGGCCAAGCTTCAGGGTATCTGCAACTCCCGACTGCCTTAACCCCAACTGTTTATTTTTTTTAAATTTTTTTTCTTTTTTTAAAGATTTTATTTATCTATTTGACAGAGAGAGACACAGCAAGAGAGGGAACACAAGCAGGGGGAGGGGAGAGGGAGAAGCAGGCTTCCCACGGAGCAGGGAGCCCGATGCGGGGCTCAATCACAGGACCCTGGGATCATGACCTGAGCCTAAGGCAGATGCTTAACGACTGAGCCACCCAGGAGCCCCATCCCCAACTGTTTAGAGAGATCCCTGAGCCCCCCACATCTGAGGCCCCTACTCCCCCCTGTGACTGCGGGGGCTTCAAGGGCTGCCTCTGTTGCAGGAAAAACGACATCACAGGCTACTTCCCATCCATGTACCTACAGAAGTCCGGGCAGGATATAGCCCAGGCCCAACGCCAGATCAAGAGCCGAGGGGCACCGCCCCGCAGGTGAGCGAGGGTCCCCGGGATTGGACGGGGCTGAGGAGGAGGTACCACGAGTCCCCTCTGTCGGTCCAGGCCCTGGATTGGCAGTGCTGGGGAGGGGGCTCGGGACAGGGGCTCCCCAGCAGGCGGGGGAGACAGAACCCTCACTGGATCGAGGCAGGACTTGCCCTCCCACATTGTGGGTCTGGTCCGGGGGCGGTGGGACAGCAGGGGTGTGAGGTGGAGGTGTAGACATCGATGCCGGGCGTCCTTGGGGACGGCCCGTGAGGGCTGTGGCAGTCCAGAGGGCTTCCTGGGGAGGGGCCGGGCTGATGGCTGGCGAGGGGCGTGGGAAACGGACCTGGGCTCTGCCACCCAGGAGTCCGCGTAGGCGCGGGGGAGTCGCATGCATGGCCCGCCCCGTCGTGCGGGGTCCCCGCCCCGCTCCCCACTGCCCCGGGCCAGTTGTTGGACCCCAGGGCCTGTCATGCGGGTCCCCGCAAGCAAGGACGCGGGCGCATCGGGGACGGCCAGGCGCTGAGCAACGCCCCCGTCCCGCTGCGCCCAGGTCGTCCATCCGCAACGCACACAGCATCCACCAGCGGTCGCGGAAGCGCCTCAGCCAGGACACTTACCGGCGCAACAGTGTTCGTTTTCTGGAGCAGCGTCGCCGCCAGGCGCGGCCGGGACCGCGGAGGGCAGGGAGCCCGCGCCGTGAGTGCGGGCGGTGGCCGGGGGCGGGGGGCGGGGCTGCCCGGGGCGGAACCTGGAGAACGGGGCGGGTCCAGGGGCGGGTCCAGGCGCGCCCGGGACCGCGGAGAGCCGGCAGCGGCCTGGGGGCGGGCTTTCTTGGGGCGGGGCCTTGAGGACGGGGCGGGGCTAGAAGCGGGGCCAGGGCCGGCCCGGGCCGCCCTGTGCTGGGAGCCCGCGGCGTATGAGTGTCCGTAGCGGTCTGGAGGCGGGGCTTCCCGGGGCGGGGCCTGGGCGGTGAGGGGAGGCGGGGCCGGAGGTGGGGCCTGAAGGTTGGGGCGGGGCCTCTTACCTGGCCGCGCTTTCAGCGGTAGGGGAGCAGCCTGAGACCGAGAGCGCAAAGCCACAGCCCGCGGTGCCCCCGCGGCCCAGCGCGGACCTCATCCTGCACCGCTGCAGTGAGAGCACCAAACGGAAGCTGGCTTCCGCCGTCTGAGGCCGAGCCACTCCCCTAGATGGCGTCCTGGCCTCTCCGCCCTGTCCCGCCCCATCCCTGTATACACGTGTATAGATCCAGAAGTCTGGATGCCTCCCGCAGTCCCGGCCTCGCCCGGCTAACTATTCAGCGCTCTCAATAAATGTTGCTTGGAGTGGGCAGAAGTCCTGCAGAGCAGCGGGGCGGGCTGGGCTGGGCTCGCCCTTGGGGGTGTTTATAGAATTAGGACTGAGGGCTGTGAGCTCTGCTGGGGCGGGAGGTTGGGGGAAGTTGCAAGAACCAAGGTCCAGTTGCACACTGCCCTGGCTTTGGCCGAGACTAAGTTTGCACGGGGCCAAGTGCAATAAGAACGCCCCGCACCCCCCGCCCCCGCGCTGGCTGTTTGGACAGAAGCTGCCTGCTAAAACTTTGGTCCCACTGCAGAAGAGTTCTGAAGAAGGGTGCCACAGCGCGCGGTGTGTGCACCTTAGTTCGGTGACAAAGAAAAATTGTCATCTAGGTATAGGGAGGGAGCACCTTTGATTATTCGCTGCCCAGTTAGGAGGTTGTACCAGAAAGCAATTACTCATTCATGAACAGACCCTCACCGCCCCCACCAGCCCTGCTGCCAGACCATGGCTCAAAGTCTTTGCTGGTGGATCTTTTGCAAAATGCAAAGACACCAACCAGGGTGCAACCTGGAGCTGCAAATCTTGCTAAAGCAGCAGCTTATCAGGAAGGCGGTGGGTGGCAGCTACCCCTCCTTATGTGGGAGGTGGCACAAGAGGATGGACAAGGCTGGTTCCTTCGAGATAAGGGGACTGATGCTTCTCAAGAGAATAATTTGACCAGCGCAATGATTGAAAGAGGCCTTGAGAACATCACTGGGCCCTTTGCTTTTTGCACATTCGGTTTGCTGGAAAAGTCCAGCCCCTCAAACGCTATCATGCAAAGCTGTGGGAGAATTAACCACCGACCATCCCAACCCCTTTGCTTGTTCAGTTGCAAGTATAATTAAAAAAACAAACTGTGTGAGATAAAATACAGATTTTCTTAATTTTTAGTTTCATTTTTTCCAAGTTAAGGTCCCGATCCAACGTTTTCCTCACGTTTTTCTGCACTTCTGGTCCCCTGGAGGTGGCCCTGCGCTGGCCCCACTCTTGCATGCTGAGGAGGAGGCCCGGGTGGTGCGTGGGCCTGAGGGCAGGGGGCCTGCCCCGGGGGCTTCTGCTGTCCCCTCGGGGGAGCCAACAGAGAGCACCCGGCAGGCACGCCTGAAGGGGCCTGCGTCTGAGTTACGGCTGCAGTGCGTGGGCAGACGATTTTCTTGGGGCCAGGCACAATGCTGGTCTCTTTCTTTACCTTGTTTCTGGTTTGAGAACAACCCTGGCAGGTGGGTTTGTGGTGGAGGAAACGAAGCCTCAGAAAATGTAAGCAAGTTTTTAGAGTAATATGGCAAGTGGGTGACAGAGCTTTTCTTTTTGGTTCCAAAGCCCTACTGGATTCATTACATTCTCCTGACCCCGCAGAGTTCCTGCTCTGTGGCTCAGTCCAAGTGGCAGGTGCTACGGCCAACGGGCACTCAGAGGAGGGAGGTGACAGGGGCCTGGCTTCCAGAGCCCCAACCCCCCACCCCCACCCCAGGCCTGTGTTGGAGTGACCAGTGTCCTCTGTCCACCTGGGACACGAAGACAGGGCCTTGGGGGAAATGCTCCTAGAAACTGATGGGGACCACCAAATCCAGCCCTTGGCTCCGGCCTGGGCCCCACCACCCCGCTCCTAAATGCTCTCATTTGCAGACACCCCATCAATCGATGACCCCAGAAAACCATCTGCTTGCTCAGTCAGTTCTCCCAGGCTTGGCTCTGTCATCTGAGTGAAGGTGCTGGGCCGCCACGGTCCCAACACACATGCAGGATAAAGAAGGAAGCCGTAGGAGTTGATTCAAAGCAGAACAGCCCATGAATAGTCGAGTCACAGAAGGCAGCCCAGGCTGAACCCTGCTGTCCCCTCAGCATCATCCGATGCGCTAACTACCAGAAAGCCACACATGACAGCCTCCTGTCATGGAATAACACGGACTTCGGAGTCACACAGACCTAGTTTGTATCCTGACCCCGTCTCTGCTGTGTTACCTTGGCAGGTCACTTAATCACTCTGAGCCCTAGCCGTCGGTCTATCACATGAGGGGGCTGACCTTTCCCTGCAGAGTCCACAGGGCGACCCCTCTGATACTCGGTTGGGCATCTGCTCAGGTACACCGGGGCGGGTCTCCCCTGACCCCGTTGTAAACCAGCCCATTCCTCCTCCTAGGAAGTGAGCCTCTGAGCTAGCCAGACCCAGCTGAACCTGCAGTCCACCCCCCAAGGACAGGAACTGCCGGGGTGGGGTCATTTTCCCTGTGTCTGAGGACATGCATTGGGGCTCCAGCTGGGGGCGGGTGCCTTGCGCAGGAAACTGCCTGGAGGTTGGTCTCTCTCTCTCTCCTGCAGCCTCCCTTTATTTTTATCAAAGTGTTTTGTCCATTGCTTCCTGAATGGGTCATCACCAGGTCAGGATCTTTAGCCTTTTTGCTCCCTAGTCAGATTAATTCTTCCAACCTGGAAAGTATTCATAATTTTGGGTCATTAATTCCAGTGGCTAATACAGATTAAGAACACTGTGTGTGTGTGTGTGCGCGCGAGCTTTCAAATGCCTGCTCTCCGGGGGTTAAGTGCTATAAAGGGAAGGACATCAGGACAGTCTCCGAGGGACTGTCCCCAGCTTGCAAACATGTTAGAACACAAGGGACACCATGCACAGTGTCATTTATGGTAAACGAGATCGAAGTATTACATCAGTGTTCGATTTACTGGAGCTGGTCACTAAGTAAGTCATGGTTAGAGAATATCCCTATTCTTGGAAAATATTCCCTAAAGTAGTCGGGGGAAAGGATGTATGTAACCCCCTCAAATGGTTCAGAAAAAAAAATTAGGCGCGTGCATTTATACACACATTATACTCGGACACTCATGCATACAGGCTCACAGGCAGTGTGGTACACACACACAAACACACACACACACACGCGTGTGCACACACATGAGAGAGAGAAGGAGGCCAAGCAAACAAGGGATAGAGCATAGGGGTAAAATTTCAATAATATGAGAATTTGGCAAGAGGACATGTAAGTGTTCTTCATACCTTTCTTGTTTCCACAACTTCTCTGCAAATTTGAAATTATTTCAAAATACAGTTTATTTATTTCTTAAGTCATCACCGCACCCAACATGGAGCTCAAACTCACCACCCACAGATCAAGAGTCGGATGCTCTACTGACTGAGCCAGCCGGGCGCCCCTCAAAAAAAAAGTTTATCAAAAAAACAAAACAAAACAAAACAAAAAAACAAAACAACCTCCAAACCTCAGCTGCCTTGGCCTTTGAAAGCTCATGTTACTTGTTATCTGGAGTTCTCCATTTTCAACTCCTATCTTTGTGGGTCTGCCGGGAGGCAGAGACAGATCACACAGGGGTACTACGGTTGGTGAATGTGTCTCCAAGGGACTGTCCCCAAGCTTGCAAACATGTTAGATCACAGGGGACACCATGCAGAAAGTGGGCAGATAGATGTGTGTGCATTTACCCTCCTCCACGAATACACACCTCTCTGTTTCTCTGTTGGCTGATTTAAAACTTCAGTATGCTGGCCTCAGGGGTGAGTGAAACCCGCCGGCCAGAAGGAAAAGCAACCACCAGAAATACAATAAAACGGTCTTCATCTTTACTGGACTATGGTGAGGCATAAAATGTCATACAAACGGGTAGGATACTGCAAGTTACATTTCCGAGTCAAAGTGGAAAAAACTGGAAAACAGAAAGTTTGTAACTTGTCTTCTCATCTTGCAATCCCTGGGGCCCGGAGGATTCTAGTCTTGCACCACCCCCCCCCGTGTTGTAAGTCATGTCGCGATGTGGAGCATGGAATCCCACTGCGAGTCCTTTAGCTGCGAGCAGTATTTCGTTTTGCTCAGTTTCATAATGGAAAACAGCTGTTCGCAAATGTAGGTGCTTCCGAACATGGAGAGAATCTTCGCACAGTGGATTCTGTACTTCGGGTAGCTACTCCACAGGTATTTGTAGAACTCGGGGACCCCGACCTTGTCGTATTTAGTCTTTAGCACCGTGTTGCACTGCAGGTCAATGACCTCCATCTGGAGCGCCTCGTGCACGCTCTCGATCTTCACCGAAAAAGGGGAGCTGAACAGGGTCAGGTCACTTTCATAGAGTTTGAAATCGGACAACCTCTTCTGGAACTCGGTCTTCAGTTCCACGATTTTGGGAATGTAGTTCAGGCCGTCACTTTCATTTCTGGAAACCGACTTCAGCGTGGGGAAGTGGGCCAGGTTATTCCTCGCCAAGTGAGTTTCCCAAAGGCACAGTTTGGCTAGGAATGCCCGGATCAGGTCGTACATCTGCGTGACGACCTGTGAGTGCCCTTGGAGCGAGATGTTCAAAGTGTTCAGGTGCATTGTCATATCGACCAAGAAGGCCAAGTCTCTGATCCAATCTTGAGAGCTCAGCTGAGGCAGGGGCTTCCCTCTGGATGACATGAAGGAATCAATTTCTTCCAACGATTCAAAAAATCTCTTGAGCACCAGCCCTCGACTGAGCCACTTAATCTCGGTGTAGTAGAGCAGGCTACCATATTGGCTGTCCAGTTCATACAGCAAGGTCGTGAACTCACTGTGGTTCAGCCCACGGGAGCATATCCAGTTCACGGAGTTAACCACCACACTCATGACGTGGTCCATCTTCAACTTTTGCGCACAAAGCGATTCCGGGTGAATGATGCAACAAACCGACTTCAGATCCGAGTCCTTGCAAATCATGGCCACCTTGGACTTAAGTTTCGTCACCAGCCCATCGTTCACATCGACCATGGCAGGGGTGCCTGTAGAGGCCACGCTGACCAGTTTTGACCAGTCGATATTAAACTTCTTCAGACTCTTCTCGACACGCAGAAATATCTCGTTGCCAGATTTTGTACCTGTCATGGGCACCGTATCCAAGAGCTCTTCCGACACATCGAAATTCTCATCAACGCCGCGGATGAATATGGCCAGCTGGGTGGTATTATTGATATCCGTGATCTCATCGATTGCGATAGAGTATGCCACGAACGACTTGATTTTTTCGCGTAACTTCTCCCATAAGTTCCCAGCCATGTCTTCTATGGGTTGCACGGCCGCAGTTTCATTTGGGCTCACATTTGCAAAGGCCTGTTTCTGCTCGGGGCCCATGATCTCGGATGACCCCAAGAGGTACTTCCTGAGTCCTTTCTTCAGCTCGTGGAGCTTCTCGTCCCGCATCTTCTCGGTATACTGGTCATAGTGCTTGCTGTGGTTCGTTTGATAATGGCGCCGGAGGTTATACTCTTTGGACACAGACATGCTCTGTTTGCATATTAAACACGTAGGAATATTCTGCACTTCCACGAAGAAATACGCTCTCTCCCACTTCTCTTGAAAGACACGGCCCTCCTGGTCTATCTTTCTTTTTCCCACTTTTGACAGAGACATGGAGACAAGAAATATTTCACTTTTTCTCTCAACTCTACCATATGAAAAACGACAGCAAAAACGTGATGATAAACGTCAGGGGTAAAGTGGCTGGGGTGGGGGGGTATGGTTAACCCACTCCTGCAGAGAGGGACGGCTGACTCTCAGCTCCAGCAACGGGCTGCTGGAGGGAATGTGGGATCCGGGGCCAGATCTTCAGATTCCAAGAGAACTTAGAAATCGACTCTTTTTTTTTTTAAGGTAAACTCTATGCCACACGTGGGGCTCGAACTCACAACCCTGAGATCAAGAGTCACTTGCTCTACCCACTGAAAACGTCCCTGGCTTTTCTTTCTTTTTCTTGAAAATGTCCCTGGCTTTTCAATGTCGGCCACTCGTTTCCATTTTTAAAAGGTACACTAGCCCAATGAAAGGCATCTTTTGTGATTCAGCAAGTACCTATGTTTGCCCCATCTGCTTTAAGCAAGAATGATCTGGCACTATGTTTGCATTTTATTGTATACTTTTTCATTTGTGTCTCAAGAGAACTTTGAAGTAACAGGGAAGGGGGATGACCACAGAAGGTGTGTGATTTACCTGCTGTGAGGCGCAAGGGGCCTTGGTCATAGCCACGGAACCGCACACAACTTACTTGTTTTAAATTTAAAGAAATCTGACCACGAAGCAGGTAAGAGCTCTACTTGGAGAGAACACAGGTCTAAACATTCACTTCAAGAAAATGTGGGCAGAGGGGCCGCCTGGGTGGCTCAGTCGTCAAGCATCCGCCTTCAGCTCAGGTCATGATCCCAGGGTTCTGGGATCGAGCCCCGCATTGGGCTCCCTGCTCAGCGGGAAGCCTGCTTCTCCCTCTCCCACTTCCCCTGCTTGTGTTCCCTCTCTCGCTGTGTCTCTCTCTGTCAAATAAATAAATAAAATCTTTAAAAAAAAAAAAAAGTGTGGGCAGAGACAAAAAAGTAAGTCAATTCGGTGGTTGTCTGGGGCTGGGGGCAGGAACAGGAAATGAGAGAAAAATGGGTAGGAGGGATCTTTTGGGGGGTGATGGAAACGTCCTAATATTAGATTGTGGTGACAGTTTGCCGAACTCTGTAAATTTATTAAAAATCACTGGCAGGTGTATACCTCACACAAGGGAATTTTACGGTATGTAACTCATGCCTCAATAAAGCTACAAAAAAAAGAAAAAGAAACTGTTCAGCAACAAACAAGACGAGTTTAGGAAGAATAATCAATCGGGCATTTTCAAAGAATATTTTAGTTTTTCCAACTTGAACTGAGGAGGTGCCCTAGTGACTCAGACTCCAGAGAACATCCCTACATCTGCTTTACTCACCCCACAGGATGCTGATGACTTGCTTGCAATGACTCCGGGGGGCCACGTTCAGAATACTGAACAGGCACAGTGGATGGGGCGTTGCTCAGTCAGAACAGATGTTGACCTCAGCACCGGAGGGGTCCTGGGAGCCTCCTCTGTGCCAGGTGGCTCCCTCTAGGCTCTGAACTGGGGGGAGATCTGGGCGGGGGGGCTGGGGGGGTGTCCTCGGGGATGGAGCTGGGGTACCAGGCAGGAGCTGTTTACCCACTGAGCTGGGCTAGTTCAGTAAAATGTTCCTAGCCCCCCACCCCTGCCATAAAGGGCTCCCAAATTCCAGTGTGCCAGCAAGCTCCTTCAAGCTGTCGCATGAGAATTCTGGTGAAGTACCAGAATTAAAGGACTTTATAACCAGCAGGACAAATAAACTGCATCTTAAGAGCACCATGCTTTGCTCTAAGGCTCAAGGCTTGAGAAGCAAGGCCCCCCGTGGGGAGGGCCTGCAAAGACACGTGGCACCACACAGTGGGTGCTGGGATGACTTTCTTGCCACCCACCCGGGATACTCACCATTGCTAAGCTCCAGGCCTGGAAGCGGTCTGAAGAGAAAGAGATATGGTGAATGCCACAAAGTCCGTTTGTCCGGGGACACACAGCTCCCAGAAGTGGGATACGAGACAAGGAGAGTGCGAGAGGCACTGGGCTTCGGAGCCCCACGGCCCACCTCCTGGTTAAAAAAAAAATCCCACCGCCCCCCTCCCCCACCTCGATCAGGTGGCGACCTTCAGGTTCATTCTCCTGACCAAGCAGGGAGCGCTCACCTACCTAAGGACTGTGAATTTGATAAAATCTGCAGCGTCCAAGATCCTTCTCATGGAGCTGATTTCTAGGTAACCAGGGGCTTTGAAGACCACGCCCGGGGGCATGCCGTCAATAACCACACAGCCTGGGTTGAATGTGATCTTCCTGTAGGGAACTTTCACAGGGAAGTCCACCCCGATGGCTTCACCTGCGAGGAGACAAACAACAGAAGACCGCTTCAGTGTGTCACCTGCTTTTCCCAGACCAGTGCCGAGATGCTAAAATACTTCCAGTCCAGTGACAACGTGGGCCATCGGCCATTATTACTTCACGGACAGTCTTACTGACTTTGACATTGGCAACGGGCAGTAAAACAGATTCAATTTCTCTCTCCAGGAAGGAGAAACGATGCTGGCATTTACCTGTAAAAGGGTTTTATGAAGATTAAATAATGATTCACGTGTCAGTGCTGAAAGCAATGCTCAGCCATGGTAAGAACTCAGTAAATCAAAGATAGATACTATTATTGCGATTAGTGTGTCCATGTAAAAGCCCTTCAGGAAAAATACATGCTGATTTTGATCATAGCTCCTTCCCCAGAAAGATCTATTTCTTTTTTTTATATATAATTATTTTATTAAAAAATTTTTTTTAGTAAGCTCTACACCCAACATGGGGCTTGAACTCACGACCCCTAGATCAAGAGTTGCACGTTCTTCTGACTGAGCCAGCCAGGCGCCCCCAGAAAGATCAATAAAGTATTCCATTAAAAAGAAATACCTCAAATATATACATTTTGGATACGTAACAATATAAAAACTTACCAAATTTTCGGCTAAAGAGGTCATTGACTTGTTCTCTTAGTTGTTTTATCTTTTCAATGCTGGATAATCTTTCCTTCTCGTTATCTAAAAATAATTAGACAATCAAGCAAACTGGGGTTACTGATCAATTTACCCCCAAAAAAGCTGTTGGAGGAAGTGCCTGACAGCACATGAAAAAAGCACTTTACCTGGCTTGTCACTCAGTTTAGTTTTTTTGGAAATGTGTAAATGGAAGCCATTAGAGACGACAGAGAATTTCCCAAATTATAAATCCATGTAAACACACTCCATACTACCTTAGGGAACATTTTCAACATTATGTAGGATCAGGGTGTCCACTTTCACCTCTACTCTTCAACATTATAATAGCAATCTGAGTCAATGCAATATGACAAGTAAAAGGAGTAAGATGTACTAGGATTAGAAGGGAATATTTTTCAATACTTAACATTTTTATTGTATTTAATTTTGAATAACTAGAGCAATTACATGGTTCAAAACTCACAAGACATAGAACAACGCAGAGTGAAACATTTCTCTCACATCCCTCTCTCAGCTGTTTCCTTCCTTGGGGAAATTATGTTATCAGATTCTTTTGTATCTCTCCAGATATATTTTATATACACATATTCAGAAAAGATTGCTTGACGGGCAGCAGATAAATTCCACCTCTGTGGCCAATTCTTATTTATTTATTTATTTATTATTATTATTTTTTAAAGATTTTATTTATTTATTTATTTGAGAGAGAGAGAATGAGAGACAGAGAGCATGAGAGGGAGGAGGGTCAGAGGGAGAAGCAGACTCCCTGCTGAGCAGGGAGCCCGATGCGGGACTCGATCCCGGGACTCCAGGATCATGACCTGAGCCGAAGGCAGTCGCTTAACCAACCGAGCCACCCAGGCACCCTGGCCAATTCTTATTTAACAGGAGCTGGTGCTTGGAGTTGTCTGCCCTGAGGTGTATTTTCCAGTAATGCCAAGGTGTGGCTGTGAGAAGTAATATATCTGATTAACGATGTCTGATATAAGCAAAATATTCAGTGTCTGACAATCTGTAGTGTATTTTATATTTCTGAATTGTCATTCCTTAGTTGAAAGGGTAAACTAAGCAAAAAAAATAAAGTTCCAAGGGTTTATGACCCATGTTATATAATGGCTAAAATATAACAAAAAGAAAAATATAAAGTCAATTATGATAACGCCAGATAGATTTCCATACCTGGAATTGTCACCTGAACAATGTTAAGATCTTCCACACCTGCCGCAGAATTGGTAATACTGGATGAATTTGTGCTTCCTAAAAACAGAAACTGAAATTTAGAACTTAAAGAAAATTAGGTTAATTCTCCTCTAAAAATGTCCATGTGTCACTCTGATCAGAGGCACAGACTCAACTTTTAAAGCTTCAGAGAACAGGTGGCTGTAGGAAGTTGGGCTCCATGCTCAGTGCAGAGTCTGCTTAAGATTCTCTCCATCTCCCTCTGCCCCTCTGCCCTGCATGCTCTCTCTCTCAAATAAATAAATAAATCTTTTAAAAAATAAAAGTGCTCATCTGGTTCCATATTCCATAAGCCATCATAATAACTGTTGTCAGATAAAGGACAAGAACACACCTACAGATGGGCTTCCAAATGCCACAGTCTGTTGCTGGAGGCATGGTCATTATCTACCAAATAATTTATAGCGAGTCCTTTAGAAAACTGCTCTCCAGAACAAAAAGGTGATTGGGCTTGTAGTCCCTGTACATGCATGATGCCCCACAAGAGAAGAGCACAATGGAGAGGCCATCTTGGAGAACATTTCCATCAACCTGCATTCAAATCACTGCTGGACTTGGATTCTAACATGGGATTCTTTATATTGTTTCCTTTTCTTCCTTTTCCCCCTTAAAATAGAGTTGACATACAATGTTGCATTAGTTTCAGGTGTACAACATAGTGGTTTGACAAGTTATATTCTTTTTTTTTAACCCCCCCCCCTTTTAAAGGATTTTATCTATTTATTTATTGGTCAAAAAGAGAGAGAGAGAATGCAAGCAGGGTGAGGGGCAGAGGGAGAAGCAGACTCCCCGCTGAGCAGGGAGCCCTATGTAGGGCTCAATCCCAGGACCCCGAGATCATGACCTGAGCCGAAGGCAGACGCTTAACCAACTGAGCCACACAGGTGCCCTATTTTTTATTTTTATTTTTTGAGTGAGGGAGCGCATGAGTGCGCATGAGCGAGGAGGGGAGGGGCAGAGGGAGAGGGAAAGAGAGAATCCTAAGCAGGTTCCACGCTCAGCACGGAGCCCGACAGAGGGCTCGATTTTACGAGCCTGAGATCGCGACCTGAGCCAAAATCAAGAGTTGGACGCTTAACTGACTGAGCCACCCAGGTGCCCTGGAGATTTTAAGTGAAAGAAGTCAGGCCCCAAAGGGCACACACTGTACAATCCCACCTGTATGAAATATGTAGAAAAGGTAAATCCATAGAGATAGAGAGTAGACTGGTGGATACCAGGGGCTGGGGGAGGGAAGAACGGGAGGGACTGGTAATGGGTATGGGATCTTCTTTTGGGGAGACGAAAATGTTTTCGAACTCGATAGAGGTGGTGGTTACCCAACACTGCGAATGTACAAAAGCTACTGAATCATTCACTCCAAAACGGTTGATTTTTAGAGTCTCTAAATAAAAGCACTCCCAGGGCACCTGGGTGACTCAGCCAGTTCAGCATCTGCCTTTGGCCCAGGTCATGATCTCGGGGGATCCTGGGGTCCTGGGGTCCTGGGATCGAGCCCCAAGTTGGGCTCCCTGCTCAGCGGGGAGTCTGCTTCTCCCCCCCTGCCCCCCCCTCCCCCGTGCTCTTGCTCTCTCAAATAAATTGATAAAATCTTAAAAAAAAAAAAATAGAAGGACTCCCATAGAAATTAAACAACATAAAGAAATGAAAGTCATCCAAATTGGTAAGGAAGAAGTAAAGCTCTCACTATTTGCAGACAACATATAGAAAACCCTAAAGACTCCACCAAAGAATTACTAGAACTGATAAATGAATTCAGAAAGTCGCAGGATACAAAATCAACGTATAGAAATCTGTTGCGTTCCCATACACTAATAATGAAGCAGCGGAAGTGAAATTAAGAAAACAATTCCATTTACAGTTGCACCAAAAACAATAAAATAGCTAGGGATAAACCTAACCGAAGAGGTGAACGACCTGTGCTCTGAAAACTAACACTGATGGAAGAGACTCAAGATGACACAAAGAAATGGAAAGACATTCCATGCTTATGGGTTGGAAGAACAAATATTGTTAAAAAGTCCGTACTACCCAGAGCACTCTACACATTCAGTGCAATCCCTATCAAAATCCCAACAGCATTTTTCACAGAACTAGAACAAATAATCCTAAAATTTGTATGGAATCCAAACAAAAGACCCCAAGTAGCCAAAGCAATCTTGAAAAACAAAACATACTTAATGACAGTAATTCTGAGACCCATAACATTAATAAATATGTAAAATAAAAACTTCTCCTTCTCATATTAGGAAGATAGTAGGGACCAGCTCATATTCCAGCAGCAGAGATGAAAATATTTCTTAGCAAGGGCGCCTGGGTGGCTCAGTCGTTAAGCGTTTGGCTCAGGTCATGATCCTGGGGTCCTGGGATCGAGCCCCGAATTGGGCTCCCTGCTCAGTGGGGAGTCTGCTCCCTCTCCCTCTGCCCCTCCTCCCTGCTTGTGTTCTCTCTCTCTCTCAAATAAAATCTTAAAAAAAAGAAAAGAAAATATTTCTTAGCAGATAACCAAGTGGATCACAATGAAAGAAAACAGGCACATTGTTTTAACTAAATGCGTTCAAAATCCACAAGTTCCAGGATCAATGTTGTCATTCATTTCCATGAAAAGTCAAAAATGTTTTAAAAACCTTTCAATTGTAAAGAATATCCTTAGAATATGTTTGTAACTATCAGATGTGGTTTTTAAACAGGCATCCAAACAAAAACCAAACAGATTACACGTCAGTCTGTCAGTCTTTTAAAGAAAATTATCTTATGTAGTGGATCTTAAAAAATAAATCTTTTTAAAACCACACTTTGAACTTGACTTCCTTTAGATTCTTGCAGTTAAACCGAGTTCATGGCTTCTAGGCCCTGGTCCATCCCCCTTCTTTCTTCCCTCACTTGGCATGGAGCATAGTCTGCTCCCTGGCCAGTGCTGATCTGCATGGCCTAAAACACACACACACACACACACGCACACACACACACAAATACACAGACACACAAATACACAGACATGTATATACCCATATACCCCCACCCCCATACACACACACACCCCGAAGCCAGTTTCAATCTTCTCCCCACAATAACCCTTCAAGAAGAAATGAAAGCCACACTCAACAGCCTCACTCTGATGAGGCTTTTGGCAACTAACCTTCAATTTTCACCTCGGCTTCGGGGTCCTCACCCGTTTCTGAAGGGACACGCAGAATAGAATCTTGAAAAAAAAATTTCTAAAATGACATTCATTATTACGTATTCTCATGTTCCAACCTTTCACTGCTCCTGTAACCCAAACAGTAGCTTAGCCTGGCATTTTAAACACATTTCATACTTAACAACATGTAAAAGTGTAAATGTGAAAGTATTTTTATTTTTTTAAATTTTTATTTATTTACTTCTTTTTAAAAAAATTTTAATTCAGTTAGCTGACATGTAGTACATCATTTCAGAGGTAGAGGTCGGTGACTCATCAGTTGCATATTAACACCCAGTGCTCCTCACATCACGTGCCCTCCTTAATGCCCATCACCCAGTTGCCCCATCCCCCCACCCACCTCCCCTCCAGCAACCCTCAGTTTGTTTCCTAGAGTTAAGAGCCTCTCATGGTTTGTCTCCCTCTCTGAT
>NC_138373.1:9397144-9413805 GCF_054177405.1 Leptonychotes weddellii | reverse complement strand
AAAGACAGTCTCTTCAACAAATGGTGTTGGGAAAATTGGACAGCCACATACAGAAGAATGAAACTGGACTGTTTTCTTACACCATGCACAGAGATAAACTCAAAATGGATGAAAGACCTAAATATTTATTTTTACTTATTATTATTATTTTGTAGTAATCTCTACACCCAACGTGGGGCTCGAACTCATGACCCCGAGATCAAGGGCCTCATGCTCTTTTGACTGAGCCAGCCAGGCGTCCCTAAATGTGAAAGTAATTTTAACTTTAAGAGGTATCATAGGGTAAGAAAGGGTAACCTTATAAGGGATAAGGGGAGGCAAGAAACTCTCAGATACTATGAAATAGTACCCAGTTACCCACGTTAGTGGACACAGAATGTCCTTCTATTGGAGGTAATGGAATTCCTCTGGTCATAAGCATTTTCTTGCTCTCATCAGAAATCACTCGGATAAAAGAAAGCTGGGTGCTTTGGGGGGCGGTTCCCCTGCCAGCAATCCCCTGGGGTTCAGTCTGTTATCACCCTAGAGGCACAACTGATTTTTCCAGTTTGCCAGAATTATGACAGACACAAGCCTGGCTGGAATGCTCTCGCCTAACTCTGGCTCATTTTAGAAAGCTTCCATCAGCTCAGACCTTTGGAGACCACTCTCCTCAATTGTTCGTAGAGGAAGAAAGACTCTAATTAGCTGTTGGATATTGGACTATTGGAAGGTAAGATGTAACGTCTGGGGGAACAATGGGTCTGCAGACCTCTCTGACTGTTCTTGCAGCTTCTTGACAATCTTTAATTGCTTCAACATAAAAAGTTTACAAAAAAAAAAAATCAGACTAATTTGGTTGTATCATAAATAGGCTTCCTGCTATACTGTAATAATAGAAATCTCTTGGGGGCCCCTGGCTGGCTCAGTCGCCGGAGCGCATGACTCTTGATCTCGGGGGACTGTGAGTTCAAGCCCCGCATTGGGTGTAGAGATTACTAAAAAAATAAATCAATACACTTAAAGAAAACCTCTTCAGAAACAAGGTATTTCAAAGACCAACATCCAGTGACATCTTTCTGTCACTCCACACCAGCTCTACCTGGACGCTCATGTAGGTTTTCCTCCTCCTAAATATGTCCTATCCTTTAAAAAGAATGACAGAACAATGTCTTTTTCATTTTTATTTATTTTTATTTTAAGTAGGCTCCACGTCCAGTGTGGGGCTTGAACTCACGACCCTGAGATCCAGAGTTGTGCGCTGGGTTGGCTGACTGAGCCCGCCGGGTGCCCCCACAGAACATGTCTCAACGGGCTTCAACGAAGGGAAAGAAAATGATGTAAGGGAGGAACAGATTTAAACTGAATTTGAAATCCCTGTCCTCCCCAACATCCAGAGAAGGTCAGAGACGGGGTTGAGGAAAAAACAACGAAAAATAAATGGCAGAATCCTGTCACATGTTATGACATGGATGAACCCTGGGGGGGGGGTGTCACACCAGGATGCGGGGCTTGATTCCAGGACCCTGAGATCACGACCTCAGCCAAAGGCAGATGCTTAACCGACTGAGCCACCCAGGCATCCCTGTGGTGTGTTTTTTAAACCACAGTAAAAAAATGTATAATTTAGAAAAGTAAACGGAAGTTGAATAATGACAGAGGGGCTTGTCTTCTTGGTTTAAAGCAATTAAGTTTAAGATGATTAATTCTATGAGTGAATGAATGATTCTAACACTGGACCGGAACATAGTATGTTCTCTGGCAAAATATATCAAAACTCTTTTAGGTCAGAGAATTGAACCAAATGTTCAGGGAGCCATTGGAACTGTCCCCTACAATAAAGAACCCCAGATGCCCCCAAATCACAGAAGCTATTAAAAATGACCACACATTAGCTCCCTGGAGAATACCTCTGACTTAGACAAAAATATAAATCATTTTGGAACCAAGATAGACATCCGACTCCTAAAAGCAAGGTCTTCTTGCCTGTAAACTGACAAAGATGTCCCCATGCCTCTAGGTTTGGGGAGGAAATTTCCTTTATTCATTTTACCTTGGACATGTATAAACCATTTTAAGAGTTCAGGCCTTATACAGGATACTCAAGATTTATACACACAGGAAGGGAAGTACTATCAAATTTTACTTCTGATTCAAGAATTTCCTAGGGGTGCCTGGGTGGCTCAGTCGATTAAGTGTCTGCCTTTGGCTCAGGTCATGATGCCGGGGTCCTGGGATTGAGCCCCACATCCTCGGGCTCCCTGCTCAGCGGGGAGTCTGCTTCTCCCTCTTCCTCTGCCCCCACTCCCCCCCCACCCCTGCTCTCTCTCTCTCAAATAAATAAATAAAATCTTAAAAAAAATTTCCTAAAATACTTTTCAACTCTGTTCAAAAGAATTTGGCGGGGGCGGGGGGCACCTGGCTGGTTGTCAGTGGAGCGTGCAACTCTTGATGGTGGGGTCATGAGTTCGAGCCCCATGTGTGGTGCAGAGTTTACTTAAAATTGAAAAAAAAAAATAAATTTAAAAAAAAGGAAATTTGGTATGACTGGCAAGAAGACAAATGGAATAAAGCAACAAATGGCACAGATGTAAAGTTTTCTTACCACACAACTTCTAATCCAGGTGCTTTAAGGAGAATCACTCACAGATCAGAAAAGGAAGAGTGACAGTTAAGGGCACATTTTAGCGCTAAGACTCAGCTGGTTTTCTAAGGTGGCAAGCTGGGAAGCTGCCTTACTTTAGACATGTGTCATGGGTGTTTAAAAGACCGTGTTCTCTGCAAAACACTGTAAACTAGAACAACAAAACCAAAAAGAGGCTAAAATGCCTGGCTTCTCTAACCTTCCACTGGTAATTCCATTTCTATTACTTCGCCGCTTGCACAAGGATGCTGGTTTTCTGAAAGGGAAGCAAACAATGTATTAAAAAAAAAAAAAGGCCAAAATAGAAAATGTAAACAAGAATTCATTTAAAACCAAGCCAACAGTTCAAGACCCACACAGGAATGTACATGAGAAATACTCCGAGTCCTTGAAATAAAATTCATACAAATGATTCCTTCTTTGCACTTTTTCTTTGTTGTTTTATCTGCACTTTGGAGAAGTTTCAAACCTACAAAAGCAGAGATGGTAGAATGATGCCATGTGTCCATCTCCGGTGCCAATAGCCACCAACTCCATATGCTATTTTTCTGCGCCCCTCCCCCCACCTGCACCTGTTGTTAAGGTAAATCCCAGGTCTGGCAGGGTCGGGGTGCACAGATGACGCATGTGCAAATAAGATATAATGACTCATCCCTCACCTTCATCACATCACGATTCCCCCCAAACTAACAACTCTTCTTTATCATCAGCTCATATCTAGTCACTGTGCAAATTTCTTCAACTGTCTTGTAAATATCTTTTTTTTTTAATGTCATATTTGGACATAGTTTCAAATTTACAGAAAAGTCACAAAAAGGAAATAGTACAGAGAGGAGCCACATACCCTCTACTCAGATGACATACGGATTACAGTTTACGGTTTCCCTTGATCATGTTCAATCTTTGCCCCCCTGCCCCCATTTTCCTATGTAGACAGATCGATGTATGTATAAGGGACATCCTTTTCTCTTTCTCTGACCCATCTGAGGAAAGTTACATAGACCGTAGCCCTTCACCTCTGAATGCTTAATAGCTTTCCCTTCCCCAGTGCGGGATCCAGTTTGGGGCCAGACATTGTTTTTTTGTTCTCACTTCTCTTTCTTCTCATTTAACCTTATTTTGAGTTGGTCTAATGTTTCCTCGTGCAAAGATTCTTGGCCAGACTATTACTGCTGAGATGATGGTGTGTCCTCCCCAGCGTACCATGTGCAGAGGCAGATGATGTGTGGGTCATCCTGAAATTCATGAGTTGGAATCTTAACCCCCAACGTGTTGGTATTTGGTGATGGGGCCACTGGGAGGTGCTAATGTCACGAGGGTGGAGCCCTCAGGAATGGAATCAGTGCCCTTGGAAAGGGGCCCCCCAGAGAGCTCCCTCACCCCTTCACCATGTGAGGACACAGCAAGAAGATGTTCATCCATGTACCAGGACGGGGGTCCTCACCAGACTGCCAGCACCTTGGTCTTAGACTTCCCGGCCTCCGGAGTGGTGAGATACACATTTCTGTTATCATTCCCCTCCCCCGCCCCACCTGCCCCCGGTCTATGGTATTCTGTTTTAGCAGCCTGAACAGACGAAGGCGGTGTCCACCTGCCTCTCACTGGTGTTGTGAACCTTGATCGCTGGGTCAGGGTGCTGCTTGATTTCTCCACTGGATAATTACTATTTTTTCCTCCCTCTTGCAACTAACAAGCAGCCTGTAGGTGGAGAAACGTTAAGGTTGTTTAAGTATTCCACTCCTCTTCTAGATTTCTCTCTAGATGCCGTATCCACTGGTGACTCCTGCTTGACCCAGTCTTTTATTATAATGGTTACAAAATGGCTGTTTCCCAATTTCAGCACTCCTACCCAGCACTTGGCATTCCACAGGAATCCCTAAATGTCCTTCTGTAGCTGGTTTGTTCAAATCAGGACCCCAACAGAGCCCACATGCTGCATTTGGCTGAAATGTCTCAAATATCTTGTACTATAAAACAGGTTTCTCTCCATTTCTTTCTTTCTTTTTTTTTAAAGATTTTATTTATTTATTTGAGAGAGAGAGAATGAGAGACAGAGAGCATGAGAGGGAGGAGAGTCAGAGGGAGAAGCAGACTCCCTGCCGAGCAGGGAGCCCGATGCGGGACTCGATCCCGGGACTCCAGGATCACGACCTGAGCCGAAGGCAGTCGCTTAACCAACTGAGCCACCCAGGCGCCCCTCTCCATTTCTTTTTTTAACTCGCCATCATTCGATGAAGAAATCCACCTTGTTGTGTTCCTTCCATTCTGGAGTCTCCTGCCTGCGTCCTCGTGGTGTCATCTTCATATAGTTCCTCTATCCCCCGTGTTTCCCGCAAACTGGTGGGTAGATCTAGAGGCTGGATCAGACTTAGGTTTGATTTTGGGGCGGCAAGCATCTCCAAGGTGCATCTCCTACTGGATCCTGTCAGGAGGCACACGAAGTCTGCTCGCCTCTAAACCTTTGTGATGTGAACTCTGGACCAGTGAGTTCAGGAAATGTCAACCAAATCCATTTGTTGATAACGTCCCCATCAATATTTTATGAATGGCTTTAGTGGCCATTGATGATTATTGCCAAGATGCATGGCTTCATTGGGGATTGTAAAATGGGGACACTCTATGACTTTTAAAAAGCCTTGTTTTCCCCCCAAAATTCTTTTTTTTTTTTTTTAAGTAAGCTCTATGCCCAATGTGGGGCTTAAACTCATGACCCTGAGGTCAAGAGTCCCATGCTCCACCAACTGAGTCAGCCAGGTACCCCCATTTAGCCATTTTTAAATTGGGTAGTTTGTGTTTTTGTTGTTGAGTTAAAACAGTTCTTATTCTTATTCTTGTCTGTTTCATCTAGGTTACTTAATGCTGGCATTCAATTTTCTGTATTTGTGGTAGGCAGATGGCCTCCCACGGATATCCAAAACCTGTGAATCTCGTGTGTTACGGGGCAAGAGGCAATTAAGGTGGTAGATGGAATTAAGTTTGCTCGTCAGCTGACCTTCACAAAAGGAGATTATCCTGCATTATCTGGGCTCAACATAATCAGAGGGGCATTTACGTGTAGAACAGGGAAGTACAGGAGTCCATGTCGGTGATGGGATGTGGGAAAGACAGTGTTAATTCCTTGATCTTGGGCTTCTGTATCCACTTTCCCCTCTGCCTGGAAGGCTTCTCCCCCAGATCGTGCAGTGTCAGCTGGGAAGAAAACCACATGGCGTTGGGACTCTTACCTCTGCCAATGTCAAGGGAACCTGGGCGCAGTGTATCTCGGCAAAGCCGGTCCTGTGCATTCTCCATTCCCAGGGGCCCCAGAGATGGGGTCCCTGCACATATAAAATACCTCATGGGACGTCCATGGTCTCCATGTTGGCCAAGTCACGGATGTGTGCATGTGCTCAGGGGTCTTCCGAGAGGTCTGTGTTGCAGGTGGATGGCGAGGTCCAGGTGGGCTGGGGTGGGCGGGGGAGTCAGACTTTTATATAAACCTTCCACAAGCCCCTGGGCTCTGGTGCAGCCGCAACTGACGTCACTGGGAGCTCCACAAAGGCTAGTTGACATTCGGAGCAGGGGGCATTTGTTGCCTTTATGAATTTAAACATTTCTCCCTTACTTACGTCAGTACTTCAACATGTGAGGATTTTATCTAAATGGTTGTAAAAACAGTCAGTACCGTGGAATACCGTCCGTGATGTCAGGCAATTTTCACCCTTTGGGCATCAAGAAGCAAGGGGCCCCACTTAAGAAGCTTTTGTACAAAGAAGTCTTGAGTCCTTCTGTCATTTCCAAGCCAAGCAGGAGAAAGATCATAAATTATACACTTAGCCTAAGTGGTGTTATCCAAATAATGTGCTTCTTTCTGAAAAACTGAAATAGAATGATTGTAGGTATGTCTATCTAATCATGTACTTACTTCACCGCTGCCTTTGGGAGCAGACTCTGTAAGTAACCTAGATTCCCCCAACTGTATACATTTTGATAAACCTCAAGGTCATTTAAGCTGAAAAGGATATTCTTGGGAGTCAAGATGTAATCATACGTACTTTTTTTTCAAAACGGGAGTGATCGAGAAACAGGTTACACTGATTCTTTGTGAGGGACGCGCTCAGTTCGGCAAGCACAGGCGAGTGCCTGCTGTGTGCACGGCCCTGGGCTTGGGGCCCTGGGGCTCCGAGCTGCAGGAAGACCGCTGTGTCCTCCCCGCAGGAGCCCGCCCCCGGCTGGGGCCGTCCATCCGCAGCAAAAGCCTAAATACCACACAAGCAGGCGGCGCTGAAGACTGTGTGCACTTCGGGAGCTGAAGGCTCCCTGCTCTGCTTGAGATTCTGATTGTGCCCAGAAAGGGGTGGAACTTGCTGGAAGCCTGCAGATCCAGAAGGGAATCACATGGAGGGATCGGCTTATATAAAAGTCGGTGGAAGGAGGATTCAGGGCATGTTTCAGGAATCAGCCTGAGCAGGGTGTCTGAAGAACGGAGGGAGGGTGATCGTGGTGGGAGGCAGACAGAATAGGAAGGGAGGCTAGAAACAGCGATGGAAGACACGGGTGATGGGGAGCCACAGATGGTGTGTGAGCAGGGGAGGGAGGTGACAGACCCCATTCTCTAGGAATAAATGATTGGGGGACAGGGGGTAGGATGGATTGAAAAGGGATCCTAAGGGACTGCAGCAGACCAGCTGTGTGTGGGGGGGTCCCAGGACAGAGCAATGACAACCGACACTCTCATTGGTCTTTAGTTTTTGAAAAAGTTTTTTTTACTATAAGTTACGGAGCTCAGTAATGTTGCAGGAGTATTTCAAAGGTAAGATTTCTGTAGGAAACATTTCAAACCTGGTCATGTTTGAGGAATTAATTGCGAATTGTCCCACAGTCTGCCTGCACTCAGAGAGGAGTCAAAGACGAGACAGGATCCGGATGCTTGCAATGCTCACGTGGATGCTACAACGTCCTGTCGCCAAACTGGTATCACGCTGGGGGGTCCAGCAGGATTCTGGTCTCTGGGGAGAGGCCCTAGCCAGGCAACTACATGGACCACCTTCCTGTGCCCCCGTGTGACAAGTGTGCATCTCCGGTCATCTGTGTCTTCTGTTCCCCGTTTAACTTGTACGATGTCAATGAAGCAAATATTAAGAACGGGCACCTGAGTTTCTTCACTCTCATATTCATGTCTTTTAACTTCTGATACTTTCCCAGTAATTTAGGGAACAGACTGGACAGGAGAGGATTGGAGAGAAGTTGTTTTGTCTTTTTTTTTAAAGTAGGCTCCACACCCAGCACAGAACCCAGTGCAGGGCTCGAACTCACGACCCTGAGATCAAGACCTGAGCCGACATCAAGAATCGGACGCTTAACCGACTGACCGAGCCACCCAGGCCAATATTAATGGACACACAAAATAAGAATACCTAACAGACAAACTCAAGTAACATACACCCTGGATTACCTTTACCCTCACATTTGCCTTGAAGCATGTGGATTTAGGCTACACGGGATCTATTTTATGACTGTAAAATGCTTTATACCAGGGGCGCCTGGGTGGCTCAGTCAGTTAAGCGTCTGCCTTCAGCTCAGGTCATGATCCTGGAGTCCCAGGATCGAGCACCACATTGGGCTCCCTGCTCAGCGGGGAGTCTGCTTCTCCTTCCTCTCGTGCTCTCTCTCTCCCCCTCCCTCCCAAATAAATAAATAAAATCCTAAAAAAAAAAATGCTTTACGTCAAATGGCCCTACGCTAGATCCCAGGAACATGGGTCTTTTTTTATTACTCTCTGCCTGTTTTTTGGATAGGGGCTAATTACAATTTTCCATCACCAATAACTCTTAGGGAAGAAAATGAGGACAAAATGGTATTACCTTGTATGTTATATCCATAGTAATTAGGATCTTCTGATTCCTTCTTGACGGACACAGCCCCCTCTTTCTCCGCCGTGCCTTTGGATGCAATGAAAATGATAAAACCATGTGTTAGGCCACAGCGACCCACAGAGAACTGTGAGCTGCTGAAACTCCAGGCTCTGTCTTGATTAACACGGGGACTCGGGAGTCAGCAAAACGACGTGGAGCTGACATTCTCTGAGCAAACGGGTAACCCATGTAAAAATATAAGTCATAGCAACAAAACAACATAAAATCAATATAAAAGGCAAGAAGGAAGGAGGGAGAGAAGGATGACGAAAGGAACAGAAGGAGGGAGGGAGGGAAAGAAGGGAAGAAGGCCGAGTTCCCAGCTCGAGAAAAACGTTCCCTTTCAAGACAGGGGCATGTACACGTGGGTTTACGCAAAACCCCAGTAAATATTCTGTAATGGGACCTAAACTGGCATCTATCTATCTATATATATTTTTTTAGTTTTTATTTAAATTCCAGTTAGTTAACATACAGCGTAATATTAGTTTCAGGTATACAATATAGTGATTTAATACTTCCATACACCACCCGGTGGCATATGTAATCTCTACTCACCTACTACAATGGAGTGGATTTCAAAATTGCAAATCCCGGGGGGGAACCAAGTTAGTGGAACCAAAAGCCTTTCGTCAGGGAAAAGTGTGGTAGGCTGCAAAACTAGCCACAGGCTTCTCCCCCACCCCAACAGTGCATGCCTGGCTTGTCTGCAATGGCTGTCCCCCTCTTTTCTAGACGTGGAGGCTACTTCTCCACCCTTTAAAGCTGGGCTCGCTTTGGCAAATGGGACGGGGGCCGACAGGATGCAAAAGCCGAGGCCTGGAAAGTGCTGGTGCATCCGGGCTCCTGCTCTGGAACTGAGTGGCCATGTGAACGAGTCTGGGCTAGCCTCCCGTAGGGTATGAGACCGTGAGGAGAGAGGCCCAGCTCTCCCAGCGGAGGCCTCAGACCCAGGAGCGAGGCCAGCCCAGAGTGGAGGGGCTGCCCAGCCAACACATGGAACTGGGAGAAAGACTAATTGTTGTGTTGTGTTTTTTTTTAAAGATTTTATTTATTTATTTGAGAGAGTGAGAGAGAGAAAGCACGCACACAAGATAGGGGAGGGGCAGAAGGAGAAGCAGACTTCCCACTAGCAGGGAGCCCGATGTGGGACTCGGTCCTGGGACTCTGGGATCGTGACCTGAGCTGAAGGGAAATGCTTAACCAACTGAGCCACCCAGGCGCCCCTGAAAAGTTCTAGTTTCTCACTAAGTGTGATGTTAGCTGTTGGCTTTTTGTAGATTTTTTTTTTTGTCCCATTGAGAAAGTGCCCCTCCTCCTTCCTACTTTACTGAAAGTCTCATTTTTTAGAAGTAAAACAAAAGAACGGAGTCAAATGATAACGTGCTAAATACTTGATTCTAAAAGGCATGCGTGTATACATACCCGTGTCTTCCATGGGCTCAGTTTTCACACTGATGGGGCCACAGCTGAAAAGAGAAGGGAACCTTTGTCAGGACAAGCCGGGTGGGGTGAGAAGCGACCACAGGCATCGGGACACGCTGTACTCAAATCCCCCGATATCCACGCCATCCTAGCCCCCCCTTCCCACTAGCGACTGAACACAAAACTAACTAGTTAATTTAATATTAACGTTCTTAGTAGTTTGTTATACAATTAAAGGTGTCAATTGAACATAGTCTTAAAATCCCCAAATCCGGGCGCCTGGGTGGCTCAGTTGGTTAAGCGACTGCCTTCGACTCAGGTCATGATCTCAGGGTCCTGGGATCGAGCCCCGCATCGGGCTCCTTGCTCAGCGGGGAGTCTGCTTCTCCCTCTCCTGCTCCCCTCTCTCATGTGCTCTCTCTCTCTCTCTCATTCTTTCTCTTTCAAATAAATAAAATCTTTAAAAAAAAAATAAAAATAAATAAAATGAAATCCCCAAATCCTTTCGAATAAAGAATATCTAACAAAACAAGGGAAACTTCCCATGGTCTAAAAACTAACACTTCGGGGTTATGCGTGGATTTTATTTTTTATTTCCCTTACCTTTCGCTTGGCGATGTCACCGACCTCTTAGCATCTGCGGCCACCACAGGCCCACCTGTGCAAGAGTAAAAAGACACACGCTAGCGTCTTTCCGCACCTTGAAAATGCCAACGTTCAAAGGCACATAAGGTGAAAGCAAAGGTAGAGAGAACAGAACTCCAGCTCCAGGACTTACGAAATCCTACTGGGCAGAGACCAACTCAGAGCGGCCCTTGGGTCCTGGGGCCATGTGTGTGGGCAGAATGGGGGCCGAGGAATAGACTGGGGCTGGAGCGACCTCACACAAGTCACTAAACCTTCCTGGGCCTCAGTTTCCTTGTCTGAAAATGGTGGTTGGGTGAGGATCATTTAATACGTACGAAGTGCTTAGGATCGTGCCTGGTACAGCCTATGAGTCGAGTAAGTGAGCTGCTAGTCTTGTGCTATAATAAAAATACAAGCCATCTGGGACAATGGTCACCTGGTCACCTGCCGCCCCTCACCCTCAGGTCCCTGCTTTAACAGCAGCTAGGGAATTCTAGGAACTTACAATTGCTCTGGAAATGGGCTTTGCTCTATGAGTAGTTCAGGCTCAGGACAACGTCACGTTGCCCTGTGTATCCTGCGTGTGCCTTGTGAACTCTACCCCACCCCTCCCCGGGGCCTTTTGTTTCTGTATCTATGTAGTCTTGGACTCTTAGACCTGGTCTCTCAAGGACAGCCACGGCCCACTGTTTCCAACTATGTTCCAGAATAAGGAAATAAGAAGTGGGCAGAGGTGGATCTCCAAATGCTTCTGACAAAATTCTTATTTTTTGGTCCCTTCACCATCATAAGTTAAGATTATGAAGGGTCGTGGGTTCTGAACCGTGGCCTCCAACACCCACCCACCCATGTCGCTTTCTGCCTGAGCACATGGGATGGGCTTCCTGGCAGAACCAACATGTTGAGACCCTGCTTAGCTTGAGAGCCTTGTCCTCCATGAAAGCCCTTCTGATCACAAAATTCTAACCCCTTCCCAGGATTCTGGGGAGGACCACCAGCCATCCTGAGAAGATCACGGGTCATCGCCAGTTCTCTGTTGGACAGTCTCGTTCTCTCTAGACCGTGAGTCTCAGAAGCATGGGAATGGTCATACCTCCTAGACCCACTTCTGAATCCAACAATGCCTAGCCCATGGTTGCGGCTCAAAGACCATGAAGTGACCCAGCATCCTCATGTTCCTGCCCTCAAGGACAAGGTCAGCTCTACTGCCCTCCGTGTGCGGGCTGTGGGAGCTTGCCGGGCTGAGACCTGGGAGCAGAATCCTATCTTAGCTCTTGCTGGGGGGCAGGGGGGTCCTTCCCTGAGCTGCACACCCTGCCAACAGCATAACCTCCCAAGTCTGGAGTGTCAGAGGTTGCTTCCTCCATGGGGAGAAGGCAAGGAATACACAAGCTTTAGAATGTGCCAAACTTGCATTTTAGTTAAGAAAAGCAGAACCGGGGCACCTGGGTGGCTCAGTGGGTTAGGCGTCTGTCTGCCTTCAGCTCAGGTCATGATCCCAGGGTCCTGGGATCGAGCCCCGCATCGGGCTCCCTGCTCGGCGGGAAGCCTGCTTCTCCCTCCCCCACTCCCCCTGCTTGTCTTCCCTCTCTCGCTGTGTCTCTCTCTGTCAAATAAATAAAATCTTAAAAAAATAATAAAATAAAATAAAAAAGAAAAAAATTTTTTAAATTAAAAAAAGAAAAAAAAGAAAAGCAGAACTGGCTTAGCAGCCAAGGACAGTCACCGAGTATGAGAAGCTGTCACTTACCTAGCTGACTCGCTGGACCTAGGAAAGGTCTGCAAGAAAACAGATACTATTACCTGACATGAACACACAAGCAAGACAGATCAAAATTCTGAATAACCAGCTTCTAAGTGTAACAGGACTTAATGAACAAACGAATGTGAAATTAAGCTGCCCATTTACCCTCAAAAGAACTAGCTGTTATGAGGGGAATAGAGCCTGCCACCTGTTTATGACGAATGAAATCCCCGCTTTGTTCTCCAAGATCCATTTCAGGGTGGCGAGACCGTAGTTCTCAGGGTGTTGAAAGGCCATGCCTTCTGGAAGCCCCTGCACAACCACAGCCCCAGGGTCTCGCAGAATCTTCTCGTACGGAACAGGCACCATTGCTGTCGTCCCCAAGGCTTTACCTAGAGGAAGAGTCCAGATGCCTTTAGAGGGAATGAACATAAACCCTACCGGTTGGTTTCATTCCGTGCAGCAAAGAAATACAGGTGGCGACACTCGGCTTTGAAGCTAAAGTAAAAGCTAAAGTATCCTGTTCCTTACAACCCGAGTTAATAAAGTTCCCAAAGGGCCCAAGGAAAAATGTATAAAACATTTTACTTTACATCTTCACATAAGAAAGAGGGAATAACAGGTCTTTTTTCTCCATTCTGTTGGAGGTGGTGCACCCAGGGTTGCAGGGAGCACCCCATGGTTATTCAGGCTGCTGTCGACAAGGCATGGGAGCCCCCACCCAAAGCTTAACCGTCCTTACATCCCTACGTCCCTTACGTCACTCTGCTCCAGTTACGCCAACTTGCCTGCAGAGAAGTTATGGAGTCAATGTGGCCTCACATCGCCATCTTGGGGCCGTGTCAGCCTTCCCACGCTGGCTGACCAGCCCCCCGGGGGAGGAGCCCCATTTCTCTCAGAGAAGGGTAGCCTGAGACCCCAAGATCCCCTATGTTGGGGGCCCCCCACAGCCAAACGCTCACAGGGACCTGGAGGTCCCATAAATATGTGAAGCTCTCCTTAAAAATGACAAACAAGACCCTGAGATGCTAAGAAAGTGCTTATATCACAACTAAGTACAACACCTGTGTAGCTATTTGGTTACCTAGCCTTTTTTTTTTTTTTTAAGATTTCATTTTTAAGTAATCTCTACCCCCAAAGCGGGGCTCGAACTCACAACTCTGAGATCAAGAGTCACACACTCTTCTGACTGAGCCAGCCAGGCGCCCCTCTCGGTTACCTAGCTTTTTTTTTTTTTTCTTGGTTACCTAGCTGTTTTCTTTTAATTTTTTTTAAAGATTTTATTTATTTATTTGACAGAGAGAGAGACAGCGAGAGAGGGAACAGAAACAGAGGGTAGTGGGAGAGGGAGAAGCAGGCTTCCTGCAGAGTGGGGAGCCTGACGTGGGGCTCTATCCCAGGACCCTGGGATCATGACCTGAGCCAAAGGCAGACGCTTAACGACTGAGCCACCCAGGTGCCCCTGAAAATACTGTGTTAGGTATTTAAAAAAGTCCCCATCTTGGGGCACCTGGATGGCTCAGTCAGAAGAGCGTGCAACTCTTGACCCTGAGGTCGTGAGTGCAAGCCCCACATTGCGTATATAGAGGTTATGTAAAATAAATAAATAAACTTAAAAAAAAAATTCCCTATCTTAAATGCTTGTGAAAGACATGAGTAGGTGGAGAGACCAATGACGGTGACGTTGGCACCTGAAATAGCAATGAACATCTGTAATACAGTTGACCCTTGAAAAACATGGGTTGGAACTGCACAGGTCCACCTGTATATGGATTTTTTTCAATAAATACAGCACAGTACTGTAAACATGGTTTTTCTTCCTTAGGATTTTTTTTTAAAGATTTTATTTGTTTATTTGTCAGAGAGAGAGAGAGAGAGAGAGCACAGGTAGGCAGAGCAGCAGGCAGAGGGAGAAGGAGAAGCAGGCTCTTCACTGAGCAGGGAGCCCAACGTGGGGCTTGATCCCAGGACCCTGGGATCATGATCTGAGCCAAAGGCAGCTGCTTAACCGACTGAGCCACCCAGGAGCCCCTCTTTTTTTTTTTTAAAGGATTTTATTTATTTATTTATTTATTCTAGGGAGGGGGCAGAGGGAGAGGAATCTTGGAATACCCACTGAGCACGGAGCTTGACACGGGGCTCGATCTCATGACCCTGAGATCATGACTTGAGCCGAAATCAAGAGTGGGGTCACCCAACTGACTAAGCCACCCATGAGTCTCTCCTTATGATGTTCTAAATAACACTCTCTTTTCTCTAGTTTATTTTATTGTAGGAATACATCGTATAATACACATAACATACAAAATATATATTAATCGACTATTTCTGTTACCAGTAATGCTTCCCGTCAACAGTAGGCTATTAATAGTTAAGTTTGGAGAGGAGTCAAAGGTTAGACACAGATTTCTGTCTGTGCTGGGGGTCATTGCCCCTAACCCCTGCGTTGTTCAAGGGTCAACTGTAATTGCATTGGCCCTCCACTGGGGGCTCCCTAAAACTAGAGCAAAGAATGAAGACTGAAGTCTGGTCAATTGGAGCTTTCCATGGACCACAAGAGATCAAGCTGTCTTCTGTAAGACTTACTTCAGTCCTGGGGTGCCTGGGTGGCTCAGTGGGTTAGGTGTCTGCCTTCGGCTCAGGCATGATCCCAGGGTCCTGGGATCGAGCCCCACATCGGGCTCCCTGCTCAGCGGGGAGCGTGCTTCTCCCTCTCTCTCTGCCTGCCACCCTCCTGCTTGTGCTTTCTCTCTCTCTCTAATAAATAAAATAAAATCTTAAAAAAAAAAGACTTATTCTGGTCCTGAAGAACTGGCTCTTCCCTTAAAGAGAATGTGGAGTTTTAAGCATCAGAGGCATCTAAGGGGTCACACCAGTAAGGTGATCTATAACACTGTCCTACTCCTTAGTGAACTATTCAGAGAATTAATGCTTGACCTGAACTTTACCGTAACAAAAGCAGAAATAGTCCTCGACCGCTTTTCTGAGTATTTCCGTTTCTCCTGAATCGATCTGCATCCCGTTCGCTGGGCATGGGGGCTTGGCCTCCGCCCCTTCGGTAATGCCTGTGAGTGAGTGACAGGCACAGACTCATTATCCAAGCACTTGTCTTGTGCACTCCCTTAATGTCTATGCTTCTGGTATTTGTAAAGGAAAAAGGGGGAAGGATGAACAAACATAAAACACGATTTTTTTTAGTAAATTCTACCCCCAGTGTGGGGATCGAACACACGACCCTGAGACGGTCACATGTTCTTCTGACTGAGCCACCCAGGTGCCCCAAAACAGGATCTTTTAATTAAGAAAACCCACAGAGATGGGGTGCCTGGCTAGCTCAATCAGTAGAGCATGCAACTCTTGATCTCAGGGTTGTAAGTTCAAGCCCCATGTTGGGTGTAGAGAGAACTTAAAAAATAAAATCTTAAAAAAAATTGGGGGTGCCTGGGTGGCTCAGTCAGCTAAGCATCCAACTATTGATTCCAGCTCAGGTCATGATCTCAGGGTCGTGAGATCGAGCTCCACCTCGGGCTCCATGCTCAGCTCCACTGAGCGTGGAGCCTGTGTAAGATTCTCCCTCCCTTTCCCTCTGCCCCTCCCCACCCCCACTAATGCGTGCTCTCTCTCTCTAAAATAGATAGATAAATAAATAAAAATTTTAAAATTAAAAAAACACAAAGAACAGGGTATTTATGATGGAATCCCTCTCTCCTTCCCATTTATATATGAACTTGACATATGTAAATATATATTTATGTCCATATTCCCTCTGACCAACCCTTGGAAACATCTACATCTATATCCATCCTCTCTCTCCACACTCACATTCACATTATATCCTCCGATAAATCTTTGTGGGTTTTTTTTTCCCTTTCTTGGTTCCAGAAAATACTAAGGTGCTAACTCAGTATTTGGTAGATGACCTACCATGGTAGAGATCATCACTATACAAGTAGGTTTTAACACCCTAGACTAGTTTCCATCATATATGGCCCCATATGCTCACTAGTGATCCTTGCCACTCATAACACATTGAAGGCTCTGAAGGTCCCAGAGTGGAAAAAGGGAAAATGGTTATTAACTCAGAGGAATACCTAACAAGCCCTGAGTTTTTTCCCTTTCCTTTGGGAACAAGTAAATTAAGAATTTTTTTTTAAAAGATTTTATTTATTTATTTGACAGAGAGAGACACAGCGAGAGAGGGAACACAACCAGGGGGCGTGGGAGAGGGAGAAGCAGGCTTGATCCCAGGACCCTGGGATCATGTCCCAAGCCAAAGACAGACGCTTAACGACTGAGCCACCCAAGCGCCCCTAAATTAAGAATTTTTAGGCACCTGGGTGGCTCAGTC
>NC_138373.1:9379666-9396644 GCF_054177405.1 Leptonychotes weddellii | reverse complement strand
AGGAGGCACATGATGCCAGTCTGTCCCCATTACTGCTGATGTTCACTCTGATCGCCTGATGAAGGGGGTGTCTCTCAGGCTTGTCCACTTTTATAAAGGTGCTGGTTTTCCCTTTCTAATCAATAAGTATCTTGTGATCAGATTCCTTGAGATTAAGGACATTTCTCACCAGGTTTTCACCCACACGGTCCATTTCACACGTTGGAGCTAACTAGAGGCGTATAAATGGACTATCAGCTTACCTCTGAATTCAGAGCAAAAACATTCTCAAACAAAGGAACAGAGGCGCCCTCGTTAAATTTTCAGATCTGGAAAGCTCACGTTGATATAATTTTTTTTTTTTTATTCATTTGGGACAGAGAGATACAGAGCGAGAGAGAGAGCATGGGCAGGGGGAGGGGCAGAGGGAGAAGCAGATTCTCCTCTGGGCAGGGAGCCCAATATGGGACTCGATCCCAGGACCCTGGGATCATGACCTGAGCCAAAGGCAGAGGCTTAACCATCTGAGCCACCCAGGCGCCCATCACGTTGATATAATTACATCCATAGCATAAGAAGTGCCTTTAACAGTGACCTGCTGAGCCCGGGACCTCTGTGAAGAAGGCTACAGTTAAATAGACAGAGTGAAATGTGGCCCAGCTCTGCTATTTCAACAGTGGTCCAACTGGGGGACATTTTATAGAACCGCAGACCGCCTCACCATGGACTCCAGAGCAGACACGAGGAACGTCACCACCATCCTGCTCTCCGAGGACTCCTCGGTTTCCACAGGCAGGGCGGACACTTCCACTTGGGCCATGATCCCTGTCCAAGAGAAGCAACAAGAAAGTGAGCGGTGGAAATCCACGGTATCCTCTAAGCATGCGTTTAGAGCTGCGAGGGTCCACACTGATGACCTAGTTCCAACCTCCCTTTACAGGTGAAGAAACTAACCAAAGACATAAAGTGGTTTGGGGGCGCCTGGGTGGCTCAATCGGTTGAGCGTCGGCCTTCAGCTCAGGTCATGATCCCAGGGTCCTGGGATCGAGTCCCCTGTCGGGCTCCCTGCTCAGCGGGGAGTCTGCTTCTCCCTCTCCCTCTGCCCCCCATCCTGCTCCTGCGTGCTCTCTTGCTCACTCTCTCTCTCTCAAATTAATAATAATAATAATAATAATAATAATAATAATAAAGACGTAAAGTGGTTTGCCCAAGATCTCTGGCTAGGAATGCTAATTTTCATGAAGGGTGTTTTCCACTAAACCTGGACATCATCTCCTCGCAAAATAAATTCAAGTACTTTGCTGGAGAAGCATGTTAACCACTTCCTGATGACGTCAGTGCCCGACACCACACTCTGACTCCCAGCCACAAAAGAGAGAGAAATGGGTTTGTACACTCAAGGTGGGAAGAGATGATCCCAGCTAAGATTTCTCTGGCATAAAAGCTCACTCAAAATTCCTCCGAGTTCTAAATCAAGGTAGCATCCCAAGATGTCTCTGAAAAAATTTCTCTAACACCATAAAAAGGATTTTTTAAAAAAATTTATTTATTTGAGAGAAAGAGAGAGAGAGCACAAGCAGGGGAAGCAGCAGAGGGAGAGGGAGAAGCAGGCTCTCCGATGACCAAGGAGCCCAACGCAGGCCTCGACTCGAGGACCCCAGGATCACGACCCAAAGGCAGATGCCCAACCAACTGAGCCATCCAGGCACCCCCATAAAGAGGATTTTTTGAAGTAGAGCATTCTAAAGAAATACTGCTGGCTATGTTATGGCCCCAAAGCAGCTGGATTAATTATATTTGTAAGCAAAAGATAAATTAACAGATAACATGAATAGGTACATGGAAGGAAGCCGAAAGATAGATCGAAGGGAGTGAATTATGGTGGTTGTATAAGGTTATTCAGAAATATTCACATACGTCTCTTTTTTTTTTTAAGAATTAATTAATTTATTTGACAGAGAGGGAGAGAGCACAAGCAGGGGGAGTGGCAGGCAGAGGAAGAGGGAGATCAAATTGCTTTGGTTAAAAATTTTTATAAATCTGGGGCACCTGGGTGGCTCAGTTTGGTTAAGCATCCGACTCTTGATATCAGCTCAGGTCTTGATCTCGGGGTCGTGAGTTCAAGTACCATGTTGGGAGGCTCCCAGCATGGAGCCTACTTTTTTAATAAATCAGTCTCCCTATTATGAAATAGAATGTGAAAGGTGAATGGGACTTCATACCAGGCATGACCTGGCCATGAACAAGTAAGGAAATACACACGCTTCAATTTGGACCTTTTCTTTTTATTTTATTATTATTATTTTTTTAAGTAGGCTCCATGCCCAGTGTGGAGTCCAACATGGGGCCTGAACCCATGACCCTGAGATCAAGACCTGAGCTGAGATCAAGACTTGGATGCTCAACAGACTGAGCCACCCAGGCATCCCCAATTTGAAGCTTTTAAATAATTATCTTAAAATAAAACTTTGATTCTCCGTATCACACCCATATTTGAGAACAAGGAGAAGTCTGTCATTATAAACTACTTACACGTGGGTAGTTTATAAAATGAAAAAAATGACTAGGACATGGCCTTCTATGTCCTTAAAATAACCTCCAAGTTCAGAAGTCTCTCAATGAAGCAGACCAAAAAGCAAAGTGGAGCACCCATTCCTGAACTCAAACATTGTTCATGTCTGCAGATTTTATTCAGCAAGAAGAAAAATCATCAAAATGATCATTCACTGTCTCCTTTTGAAAAAGTTTTTATTATAAAAATTCTTTAGCTGAGCGCCTGGGTAACTTGTTTGGTTGAGCGTCCAACTCTTGATTTTGGCTCAGGTCATGAACTCAGGGTTGTGGGATTGAGCCCTGGGTCGGGCTCCACGCTGGGTGTGGAACCTGCTTAAGATTCTCTCTCTCCCTTTCTCTCCACCTCTTACCACACCGCCCCACCCCTGCTCACGATCTCTCAAAAAAAAATTCTTTATAACTGCTATAAACTAAATCCTCACTGGGATTACATTTCATTTCTTTGAAACACCTGTTCGTGTCATTAAAAAAAATTTTTTTAAGATTTATTTATTTATTTTAGAGAAATCATGTGAGCAGGGGGAGGGGCAGAAGGAGAGGGGTAGTGAATCCTCAAAGTAGACTTGCCTCCGAGCCCACCATGGGGCTTGATCCTGGGACCCTGAGATCATGACTGAAGTTGAAATCAAGAGCCAGCCACTCAACCAACTGAGCCACCTAGGCACCCCCAAAATTTTTAAAATCAAGGTATATTTTATGGAAAGTTCACTTTTTAAAAAAGATTTTATTTATTTGACAGAGAGAGAGGGAAAGAGAGAGCACAAGCAGGGGGAGCAGCAGAGGGAGAGGGAGAAGCAGGCTCCCCACTGAGCAGGGAGCCCAATGCGGGGCTCGATCCCAGGACTCTGGGATCATGACCTGAGCTGAAGGCAGACGCTTAACTGACTGAGCCACCCAGGCATCCCTGGGTTAACTTTGATTGTAATACTGCTTTATGTAGAATATTTTTGTTGATAGGAAATATACACTGTTAAGTATTCAGGAATAATGGGGCCACAGGTTGATAAGTTCTCTCAAATGGTTCAGAAAAAATAAAATTCTTTGTACCATACTCCCAACTTTTCAGCAAGTTCAAGATTATTTCAAAATTTTAACAATTATTTTTAGAAACTGAACATACTCTGTGTCAATTATTTGTACATTTCTATTTTCAGAAATTGTATGGTCCATCCTATGGGTTATATAATTCTTTTTTGGGGAAATCAGTCTCTAGAATGCACCATTAAGAACTCAGATTAAGGGCGCCTGGGTGGCTCAGTTGGTTAAGCGACTGCCTTCGGCTCAGGTCATGATCCTGGAGTCCCTGTATCGAGTCCCGCATCGGACTCCCTGCTCGGCGGGGAGTCTGCTTCTCCCTCTGATCCTCCCCCCTCTCATTTGCTCTCTCTCATTCTTTCTCTCTCAAATAAATAAATAAAATCTTTAAAAAAAAAAAAAGAATTCAGATTAAATTCTTTCATGAGAAGGGCACAACTTGAAATGATTTTTATTTTATGCAAAATAAGTCTGTTGGCGAATCTGGAGCTTTCACTCCAAAGTCCTGTCTACACTTTTAGAAATCAATGGCATTACTTGGTTGAAACAGTGAAATTATTTTCCCATTGGAAGTTACAAAGATTTAAAAATGAGCCTTTAAATATATTGAACATGTGTTCAATTTTTATCTAAGATAAAGCAAATATTTGTTTTTAAAAAAGACTAATATGGGTAAATTTGCACTGTTCTAAAAGTAAACTAGCAATCAAAACCCTTTAATATGTTATTATTATATAATAATATAATAACTAAGACTAAGTGGGACTTAGTTGTGACTAAGAGGGGCTCCCGGCTGGCTCAGTTGGTAGGGCATGCAACTCTTGATCTCAGGGTCATGAGTTCAAGCCCCATGTTGACGTGCGAAGCCTACTTAAGAAAAAAAGGAAACTGTGACTAAGAAACTGATATTCTTGACTAGTATCTTTCAGAGTAAACTAATTCCAACACTGTTTTAAAAAACAAAACAAATCAAAAAACCCTTCTTACACAACAGAGTCCCATCTTACAATGGAAGTAGGCACGCCCAAAGGCAAATTCACGCATGGTCAAAATCATCTTAGGAAGCAAAAAATACCTGTCCCAGAGAGAACATTTTTCTTCTATGATTTCTTTAATTATTTAGGGAAATGATTTTCCCCTTTATCACTAGATGCAACTTCGCCAACACGGCACATTTTTTCACATAAGTGGTTCTAAAATGTGTCAACCCCGCTGGGGTGGATTTGAGCTGTTTATCAGAAGGCCATCCTTCTTTGGGGGAGGGCTTGGTTCCCTTTTCTTTTAGAATTTTGCCATCAATAGTTAGTTAAGCCTCCAACTCTTGATTTCGGCTCAGGTCATGATCTCAGGGTCATGAGATCGAGCCCCGCTTTGGGCTCCAAGCTCAGTGCAGAGTCTGCTTGTCCCTTTCCCTCTGCTCCACCCCCCCAATCGTGCTCTTTCTCTCTCTCTTTCTAATAAATAAACAAATAAATAAGTAAAATCTTAAAAAAGAAGAGTTTTGGGGCGCCTGGGTGGCTCAGTCGGTAAGCGACTGCCTTCGGCTCGGGTCATGATCTCAGGGTCCTGGGATCGAGCCCCACGTCGGGCTCCCCGTTCTGCAGGAAGCCTGCTTCTCCCTCTCCCACTCCCCCTGCCTGTGTTCCCTCTCTCGCTGTCTCTCTCTGTCACTCTCTCTCTGTCAAATAAATAAAAAAAAATCTAAAAAAAAAAAAAAAGAGTTTTGCCATCAATAGCTATGTCTTTGGAGTTCACGTCTTCCAGCCATAACTGTAATACTTTTCTGTCTCTCTAAACTCTTATTACCTACTTGGCTGGTCATCAAGCAGCTACTGGAACACGAAATGCCCTTGTTTGATGACTTGCACGTTGACGGCATGAATACTGGATTCCCTGGGACCACATCTCTAATGGTGACCCCTCACCAAGTCCTGCTGGACAGTTTTCCCTGCAGTCTAGACACGGATGGCTGTTTCTTCCATTAATCACCCAGTGAAGTAGGTTAGGGGCCATGATGTATGAAAAACACACATTTTTGTTTTAAGATTTTATTTATTTATTTTTTATTTATTTATTTATTTTAATTTATTTGACAGAGAGACAGCGAGAGAGGGAACACAAGCAGGGGGAGTGGGAGAGGGAGAAGCAGGCTTCCCGCGGAGCAGAGAACCCCATCGATGTGGGGCTCGATCCCAGGACCCTGGGATCATGACCTGAGCCGAAGGCAGACGCTTAATGACTGAGCCACCCAGGCGCCCCTTAAGATTTTATTTTTAAGTAATCTTTACATCCAATGTGGGGCTCGAATTTACAACCCCGAGATCAAGAGTCGCACACTCTACCGACTGAGCCAGCCAGGCACCCTGAAAAACACACATTTTAAAACACTGGAGTCACACGTGGTGTTTTGAGATGTTCACGTTGAGAGGCCCCAGAGAACTGAGACCATTTAAGGGGCTGGCATATTCCAGGCTCCCGTCTCCCACATGCTCCTCCACTGGAATGACAGAGAGTGCCTACAATATTTATTTCTTTGTTTGTTTAAAGATTTTATCTATTCATGAGAGAGAGAGGGTGAGAGAGCACAACTGGGGGGAGGGGCAGAGGGAGAAGAAGAAGCAGACTCCCCCGCTGAGCACAGATCCCAACTCAGGGCTCAATCCCAGGCCCCTGAGACCATGACCTAAGTCAAGGTCAGACACCCAACCGACTGAGCCACCCAAGCTCTCCCTATGATATTGAAATAGTGATTGTTCTCATTTCAGGTTTACAGTTCAACCATGGTTAAACTCTCAAAAGTTAAACGCATGTATGGTACCTCTGTACCTATTATTCTGCGTGTCATCCTCGCATCCTTGCCATGCTAATCTTCTCTGTATTGTTCCAACTTTAGCATACGTGCTGCCGAAGCGAGCACCATTGTATCTATTATTTTGCACAATTCCTTGCATAGAGAAGTTTCAACAAAGCCTTTCTTAAAACACAGAAGTATATTGCTTGACTGGCATCTTTTAGCATGAGTGGTACAAGTATCATTTCTGTTAATTATAGCACAGTGATCCCTACCTAAGAGGACTGTGACGTCAAAACTCTGGTTTATTGCACAGAATAAATAACAGGCAAAATTAAGCTAGGTGGAAGTAAGATATTAGCAGTTGGTACCAACTGTCCTACCAGCGATGACAAAAAAATTCAATGTTGCATAATTATTGCTTTGTTGCATCCTTTACTTAACAACAAATGGAGGCAGGAGCCTTGTCTTCTCTATTTGATGACTTAGAATACCCCGTGCACTAATGGAACATCAACAATAATGAAACATGGGAGGAGCTCCTGCCTGGCCCAGTCCATACAGCATGGGACTCTTGGTCTTGGGGTTGTGAGTTCAAGCCCCACATTGGGTGTAGAGATGACTTAAAACAAAATAATGAAACATGATTAGAAGCTGACCTGGGGTCTCCCACCCTGAGAACATTTTCCTGAAAAAAAAAAAAAAAAGACAAATTACTGCATTCTAGCAAAGCTAAAAATCCTTTTTTTTTTTAAGATTTTATTTGAGAGGGAGAGAGCACAAGCAGAGGGAGCAGCTGAAGGAGATGGAGAAGCGGACTCTCCTGCTGAGCAGGGAGCCCGACGCGGGGCTCGATCCCAGGACCCTGAGATCATGACCTGGGCTGAAGGCAGCCGCCCAACTGACTGAGCCACCCAGGCGCCTCAAAGCTAAAAATCCTTAACAGGGAAAGCCTGTATCACAGAATAAAATCCCCCAGAGCCTACGGGGTGATTAATTTCTTTTCTATTCAAATCTAAAGCATAAGCAACGTTCACTTGGATCGCAGGATTTACACAGTACTTAACTTTTTGCTCTTTTATTTATTACTTTTTTAAAGTTTATTTATTTACTCAAGCAATCTCTACATCCAATGTGGAGCTCGAACTTATAACCTCAAGATCAAGAGTCCCATGCTCTTCTGATTGAGCCAGTCCAACTTTTTACTCTTTTAAAAGACTGGAGATGTAGGGGCGCCTGGGTGGCTCAGTCGTTAAGCATCTGCCTTCGGCTCGGGTCATGATCTCGGGGTCCTGGGATCGAGCCCCACATCGGGCTCCCTGCTCGGCAGGAGGCCTGCTTCTCCCTCTCCCACTCCCCCTGCTTGTGTTCCCTCTCTCGCTGTGCCTCTCTCTGTCAAATAAATAAATAAAATCTTTAAAAATAAATAAATAAATAAAAAATAAAAGACTGGAGATGTAAACTAAAAAAACAAAAACAAAAACCTTCTCAAATCTTACATAGTTTCCCCAGCAACCCTTGAGGACCATCTCTCTCTTCTTTTCAAGGTGATATTTTACGAATGAAAAGCAAACATCTAGAACGGGGGTCAACGATCTGCAGCCTGTGGGTCAAATCCATTTTGTCAATAAAGTTTTATTGGCACACAGCCACACTCATTTGTCTGCATTTCATCTGTGGCTGCTTTCCTGTAAGGGCAGGGCTGCACGCATGTGACAGAGACCACATGTGCCCCGGACCGAAAGTACTTATTATCTGGCCTTTCACAGAAAAAGTTTGCTCATCCCTGATCTACTGTTCACTTCCATCATGGACAACGGACCCTCATTTGCAATGTCGTCGCTCCATTTACCAAACCTCTCACATCTTGAAATAGAGGCCCTGTTTTTTTTTTTTTTTCCAAACCGTTTCTAGGTTTTCCTAGAATTTTTCAGGTCTCCGAGGCCTTGATTTTATTTAAGTTCCTGAGGTGCCACCTTTTCCACAGTCTGGGCCACAGTGAATGGGAGCTATAAACTCAGTGCTAAACCTGTTCTCCATTCCACAGAAATGTACGGAGGAGGGCATTAAAGGTACAAACTTCCAGTCCTAAAAAAGTCCTGGGGCGCCTGGCTGGCTCAGTTGGTAGAGCATTTGACTCTCGATCTCAGGGTTGTGAGTTCAAGCCCCATGTTGGGTGTAGAGATTACTTAAAATTTTTTGAAAAAAATCTTAAAATCAATCAGTCAGTCAGTCCTGGGGATGTAATGCACAGCATGGCAGTTACAATTAACAATACTATATTACCAGTTTTTTGTTTTTTTTTTAAGATTTTATTATTTATTTGGCAGAGAGAGACACAGCGAGAGAGGGAACACAAGCAGGGGGAAGTGGGAGAGGGAGAAGCAGGTTTCCCTCCGAGCAGGGAGCCCGATGCGGGGCTCCATCCCAGAACCCTGGGATCATGACCTGAGCCTAAGGCAGATGCTTAACGACTGAGCCACCCAGGCGCCCCCTGCTATATGTTTAAAAGTTGCTAAGAGAGTGAATCTTAAAAGTTCTCATCACAAGAAAACAAAAGTTTGTAACTATGTGAGGTGATGTTGACTAACCTAGTTGTGATCGTTTTGCAATACATATATTAAATCACTATGTTGTATACCTAAAACTAACGCAATGTTATATGTCAATTATATCTCAATAAAACTGGAAAACAATTTAAATTTAAAAAGTTTTTTTAAAGATTTTTTTTATTTTAGAGAGAGAGAGCATGTGCGGGCAAGCTGGGGGGAGGAACAGAGGGAGAGGGAGAGAGAATCCTCAAGCAGACTCCCTGCTGAGCACAGAGCTCTACGTGGGGCTTGATCCCAGGACCATGAGATCATGACCCCAGCTGAAATCAAGAGTCCACCGCTTAACTGACTGAGCCACCAGGCACCCCCAAACTGGAAAAAAATTTAAAAGAACAACAACAAATTTCAAGACAACTTCAAGGTATTCTATTCTGGAATTACCAAAGCATATGGAAGATAACTAGAAATAATGTGTATTTTCAAGATCATAAAATTTAAAAAAGTTAAATTTAAATGATTAACAAATAGTCTAGAACTTTACCTTAGTCAAAATAAACTCATAAACATTTATTTTTTTAAGACTTTATTTATTAGAGAGAGAGAGTATGCACAAGAGAAAGAGAGAGGAGCAGGGGGAGAGGGAGAAGCAGACTCCCCACCAAGCAGGGAGCCCGTTGCGGGGCTGGATCCCAGCACTCTGGGATCATGACCTGAGCTGAAGGAAGACGCTTAACCGACTGAGCCACCCAGGCGCCCCCAAATCATAAAAATTTAAAACTATGTTTTGAGCACCTGCAATGTGAAAACACACTGTTCCCAAGAAGGGCACCAGGAAACAAAGGTGAGTAAAACCCACCACCAGTGCTGTCAAGGGAGACAGACCTGCATAGACACAGCAGAATAACAGGTAATAAAGGCAAAATGAGAGCCAGAACACCCCTGAGTGGCCCAGGGCATGTGGAAACAGACTCAGTAACTGAGAGGGATAAGACAATGTGAACATTATTTCCAAGTTGGGCAGCCTGAGAATGAGGGAAGTCAATGTCCAGGCTGAAGGTCCAGGGAAAGACCCAGAGCTCAGGGCAGCCAACTCCAGGGGCTAACCAGCACGCAGGCAGAACAGAGACCCAGTCCCAATCACCACTGCATAGTAACACCTGCTACTGCCTGGCACCAAATCTGTGGGTACTGATGGCCCCATGAGCCAGTCACACCAACCATTTCCAGCAGGATGCTAAAACATGAAAAAATTTCCCCTTGAAAGGCAAAGTTGGGCCCAGCGATTCGACTCCTTGGTATATATCCAAGAGAGTCGAAAATAGGTCCACACAAGAACGAGTATGTGGAGGTGCCTGGGTGGCTCAGCCGGTTAAGCATGGGACTTTTTGATTTTGGCTCAGGTCGTGATCTCAGTCAGGGTTGTGAGATCAAGCCATGTGGGCCGGTACTGGGCGTGAAGCCTGCTTGGGATTCTCTCTCCCCCTCCCACCTCCAAAAAGAAAAAAAAAAAAGCCCCAAACAACAAAAATGTACATGAATGTTCATGGTATTCATTATAGCCAAAAAGTGGAAACAACCCAAATATCCATCAATTGGTGGGGGAAAAAATGTGGTCTGTCCATACAACGGATTACTATTCAGCCATAAAAGGGAAGGAGAGAAGCCAGACACAAAGATCTCTTAGGATGACCCTATCTATGGGAAACATCCAGAACAGGCAGAGCCACCAAGGCAGAAAGGACATGAGCGGTTGCAGGGGGCGGGGGCTGGGGTGGGAAATGTTCTGCGATTCGACAGTGGAACCGCACAGCTCCGCCAGTAAACCAAAAACGAGTGCTCACACACTATTAGGGCGCATTCTACTGCCTATCTCAATAAAGCTGTTACTAACACAGCAAAGCCTGGGTCTGACAGGCTGAGAATGCCTTTCCCCGCTTTAACTCTAAGCCACGACCATTAGGAATCGTAGGCCCCCGACCGGAGGCTCTTCTTCCGGCCTCCGGATTGCTCGTCTGCTAATAAACAGGACGCCGGAGCCCGCCGCGGGGCCACGACCCACTCCAAAACCCACGCCGGGCGCCCACCGGCCACGCGCGACGTGGGGGGCGGAGCCCGACACCTCCTCCGGGGAGCCGGAACAGTTACCAGGCAACAGCCGCGGCTCCGCCCCCTCACCTACCCAATCAAGCACGTCCGCACGCAGCGGGCGAGCCCCACGTACGCCAGGCGGAGCGTGACCTCACGCGCACCGGGCCCAGAGAGCCCAGAGCCTGCAGACGCCCGCCCCCACGACCCCGCCCAGCCAATCAGAGAGGACAGGGTTGCGCGTCCGTGCGCGCGACCGTTGTCCCCGCGGCGGGGCTTCCCCGCCCCACCCCCACTCCTGGGCCCGGCCTGCGGGGAACGGGGTTCGGGGGCCGCGGGGCGGCGACGGGGGCGCCTCCCGCCGTGCGCCTGGACGGCCGGCCTCCCTCCCCAGGCTTCCCCCTCGCCAGCCCCGCGGGCGGAGAAAGTTCCAGGAGAAGCGCCCGCTCCTAATGGCGGCCGCGGCGGGGGCGGGGTACGCACCTGAGGTCCCCGCCGGCGGGCAGCGCCGGGCCGGCCTCGGGGTCCGAGGGCTGGGCCGCCGGGGAGCGGCCGGGCGCGAGGGCGGCGGCCCGGGCGGCGAAGAGGCGGGGGCACGGCGTGGGGGCGGCGGCCGGGGCCCGGCTCTCCACTATCCCTCCTTTTTCTCTTTCTTTCTTCCCCCCCTCTTTTTTTTTTTTTTTTTTTGGCTTCCTGGAAGGCAGCCTCCACTCGTGTGTCCGCAGCGCCCCCAGTGGGAGTTGCCGTTTCCGGTGCTGTCGAATCCAGGGGAACTGCACGCTGGATTTGTTTGCACGCTGGGCCGGGGTCCGGGGCAGGCCAGGCGTGCTTCTCCGTCCCCAGCCTTTGATGAGCGGCTGGCACGTGTCTCCTCGCACCCCGACCCACCGCCGCCAGACGCGGACCTCCCTTCATGCAGCTGCTCAATGTGATTTTTGCACGCCTGCAACTTCTGGCTTGAAAGCGGTGAGGTTGCAATTCGAGTGACCTGGGGCTGTGCTCTAAAGCCATCGAGTTATTAGGAACTGAAAAGGCGACCTTTTGGCGGGGTCGGTGACATCGCCAGCGGATCATGAGCTGTCCATCAGATGGTGGTGGCACTCCAGCAAACAGTCGAATAGTAAAATACTGTTATTTCATCTCAGTTAAACACTTACATATTTAGGTATGCCAAAAGGAGATTAGAATAGAAACCATTTACCCATTGCTCAGATTTTACCTAGCATGCCCTATTTACTTCATATTTTTAAGAAATAGACACAATTGAAGGCACCGTTCTCTTTCCTCCCTAGAGGTAATTACTATCTTGAAGTTTTTATGTTCTAATACACATTTTCTATAGTGTGAGAGCAGAAACAGGAATGGGACCTTGTTCTATCTCAGCTGGGGAGCACGCATCAGGCAACATAAGCTTTTTGCCACTCTGCGCATGTCCGAGAATGACCAGGGAAAGCACTGTACTGGTTTTGGGTTTACCAATCAATTTTAGTGGGTAACTGAATTCACAAACATGAAATTGATGAATAATGAGGATTGGCTCTATTTTGTTGCCAAAAACGATGAGCGCATGAAACTCGTACTTGACCACTTAACCTGGAAACCATTTTCTCATCTGCTGTAAAAACTTCCATATGAAGAGTTGAACTGTTTAAATGTCAAAATACACATGTGATTGGTTTGAAAGAACAACTGACATCAAGACGAGTTGCGTGCACATACCGTCTCTGATTTCTCTCCTTTCATTCTCTCTCGAGCCCACTCTACTTAACCCCCACTACTCCACTAAAGCTGTTCTCTCCAAGGTCACAAATGACCTCTACGTTGACAGTCCTTTTTCAGTTTGTGAATTGCTTGATCTGTCAGCACTTGACATAACCATTCACTGTGTCCTCTTTGGGACATTTGTGCTGCCCTGCCTGCTTTTCCAGCTGCTTCTCCTCGGCCTGTTGCAGATGCTTCTTTCCCCCCAACCTTTTGAGTAGGGCTGTAGCTCGGGGCTGTCTTGGATCTCTTTGCTCACTCCTTAGATGACCTTGTCCAATCTCAGGTCCTTAAACACCTTTGCTATGGTTATTATGACTCTCATGTATGTACTCCAGCCCTGCCCGCTCACCTCCACCCCAGTCTTTATAACCAGCTGCCTACTTTGATATCTTCATGTGGAGGGAGAAGAGGTATCTTAAGCAGGACTGGTCCCACCGTCTCCTCAGATTCTCCTGTTGTTCCTTCCCACCTCAGTGAAACACCATTCTTCCAGTTACTCAGGCCAAAACCTTGGAAGTATCCTTTTGCTTCTCCCATACCTGACACCCATCCTTCAGACAACCTAGTCAGCTCTAATTTCCCAAGATTCTACTGCTCTCTGACCATTACAACTACCACTGCACTGGTCCAAGCCAACGTCATTTCCTGCAATAGATATAGTCTCCCTGATCCTGTCCTTAACTCCCTTCAGACTATTCTTTTCTTTTCTAAGAGAGGAAGAGCGTGAGTTGGGGAGGGGCAGAGGGAGAGGGAGAGAGAGAGAATCTTAAGCAGACTCCACGCTCAGCGTGGAGCCTGATGTGCACCTGGATCTCACAACACTGAGATCGCGACCTGAGCCAAAATCAAGAGGACACTCAACCAACTGAGCCACTCTTCAGACTATTCTTAATACAGCAACTGGAAAAATTCTGTAGCCGTAATTCATTTTATTCCTCTGCTCAAAACTGTCTTATAACTTTCCATCTCAGAGGAAAAGTAAAGGTCCTGACTTATGCTTCTGGCCAAGGTGAAGTCACAAGGATTGGATTCACCCTCTCACCTGATACAAATATGCCAATGGCAGGGTGGCTGGCTGGCTCTGTGGGAAGAGCGTGGGACTCTTGATCTTGGAATTGTGAGTTCAAGCCCCATGTTCGGTGTAGAGATTACTTTAAAAAAATGAAGTACTTACTGATAAGGAGGGGCTTACTTCTGTCATTACACTGTTTTCTATATGCCTTACAGCTTTTTTGTCCCTCATTTCCTGCATTACAGTCTTCTTTTGTGTTTTGTTGCTTTTTTAGAGTGAGATGTTTAAATTCCTTTCTCATTTCCTTTTGGGTATATTCTATAGCTACCTTCTTTGTGGTTGCCATGAGGATTGCATTTAACATCCTTAAGTTATAACACTCCAATTTGAATTTATACCTGCTTAACTTCAATGACATATGAAAACTCCGCTCTTTTGTAGCTCTCTCCCCACCCTTTGACTGTCGATGTCACAAAAATTACATCTTTATACATTGTGTGCCCAGATACACAAATAATTCTTTTAAATGCATTACTCTCGGGGCACCTGGCTGGCTCAGTTGGGAGAGCCGTGACTCTTAATCTCAGGGGTGTGAGTTCAAGCCCCAATTTGGCCACGGAGCCTACTTTAAATAAATAAATAAATCCATTACTCTCTTAAATCATGTAGAAAAGAAGGTACAGAGTTACAAATCATGTTACAAAAGGCTGTCCCTATTGAGTGGTTACTCCTGCTCTGCAAGAAATGTTTAAATGAGTCCTGTAAACTGAAATGAAAAGGTATCAGACTTGAAGCAATATGGAGAAATAAAGATCTCAGAAAAAGTAAATACATGGGCAGTTACAAAAGTTAGCTTTATTGTCACAGTGTTAGGGGTCATGAAAAAGTTTCCCAAATAGAGGTGGTGATGGTTGCCCAACACTGTGAATGCAGTTCACTCCACTGAACTGTACAGTTAAAAACTGTGAAGATGATACATTTTATGTTATGTATATTTTACCATAATCAAACAGTCTTTTAAAGGTAGGAATTTGCCTCTATATGATGTAGCCATGCCACTCACAAGAATTTACCCACGATAAAAGGAATATATGAGAATACAAAAATGTGTATGCAAATGTTCATAGCAGCTTTATTCATAATATCCGAATGCAGGAAACAAGGCAAATGTCAATCAACAGGTGAATCAAGAAACAAATTGTGGTATTCCATATAACAGAATAGTACTCAGCATTAAAAAGTGAATGAACTGGGGAGCCTGACTGGCTCAGTTGGTAGAGCATCTGACTCTTGATCTTAGGGGTCATGAGTTCATGCCCCATTTTGGGCATAGAGATTACTTAAGAAAATAAATAAATAAAATAAAAATGAGGGGCGCCTGGGTGGCTCAGTCGGTTAAGAGTCTGACTCTTGATTTTGGCTCAGGTCATGATCTCAGGGTCGTGAGATCAAGCCTACTTAAGTTTCTCTCTCTCGGGGCAGAGCAAATGGTTTAAAAAACAAAATAGGACATTCATTTAAAAACTGTTTAATCTTATCACATTATTTAAATATCTTTGTATATTTTATAAAGTACACATTAGTATAATAATGAGTGTAAATATTGTATACATATTTTTTCATGCTCACAAAGTTTACCCATATGGATGTGTAATCAAAATAATTTGGAGATTATTGCCCTAAAAATTTGGAAGATCCTGTTCTCAGAAAACCGATAGAAGAATTCATCTACAAGCAGGGGGCTGAATTCATTCAAACAGATAATAATATCAGAGTACACCACATTTATGTGATATGGGAAGACTCAAGATTGTAAAATGTCATTTATTAATTTATCTCAATTAGGTCATCAATTTAATGCAGTTCCAATAAAAATCCCAGTGGGATCTTTCATTCAATTGACAAGATGACTTTAAAATTTATATAGAAGTAAATGTTATGAGTAGCAAAGGCAATTTTATAAAAGAACAAAGAAGACCTGATTGAATAAAAATCAGAGCATGATATAAAGCTGTAGCAGTTAGCTCAAGAATAGATCAGAAGGAACAGACTCCAGAATTGACACATATACAGAAACCCATCATGTTATAAATGACATTTTATTTATTTATTTATTTTAAAGATTTTATTTATTTATTTGAGAGAGAGAGACAGAGAGCACGAGAGGGAAGAGGGCAGAGGCAGAAGCAGACCCCCCGCCGAGCAGGGAGCCCGATGCGGGACTCGATCCCGGGACTCCAGGATCATGACCTGAGCCGAAGGCAGTCGCTTAACCAACTGAGCCACCCAGGCGCCCTATAAATGACATTTTAAAATCAAAGTCTGTTATACCCAGTTAATTATTTGGGGACAATCATATATCTTATAAAATACTAATAAATATGCAATCATACCACTCATAAAAATCAACTCCATATCTAAATATAAAAAATAAAAGTGCAGTATTAGATTTAGTGTTTTACAAGTATTATAGAACACTTTTATATCTTGTATAATAGGTAGTCTTACTAAGCAAGAAGGAAAAGGAAAGCTCTAGTGGATAAGATTAACATTGACTAGGGCGCCTGGGTGGCTCATTTGGTTAAGTGTCCGACTCTTGATTTCAGCTCAGGTCATGGTCTCAGGGTGGTGAGATCGAGTCCCGTGTCAGCATGGAGTCTGCTTAGGATTCTCTCTCTCCCTCTCCCTCTGCCCCTCCACTCCCCTCACGTGCTCTCTCTCTCTCAAAAAAAAAAAAAAAAAGATTAATGCTGACCTCATTAAAATAAAATTTTGTAGAGAAAAGGATACCATAAATTAAGTAAAAAGAAAAGAGAAAATAGTTCAACACATAACAGAAGGTTTCCACACAGATTATATCAAGTACTCCTGTAAATTAATAACAGTCAATTCAATAGAAATATGGCCAAGGATATGAGTAGCCAAACAATTCTTTTTTTTTTTTTTTTTAAAGATTTTATTTATTTATTTGACAGACAGAGACAGTGAGAGAGGGAACACAAGCAGGGGGAGTGGGAGAGGGAGAAGCAGGCTTCCCGCGGAGCAGGGAGCCCGATGCGGGACTCGATCCCAGGACCCTGGGATCATGACCTGAGCCGAAGGCAGACGCCCAACGACTGAGCCACCCAGGCGCCCCGCCAAACAATTCTTGGTAGAGGAAACATGCAATGCCAATAACCATAAGGC
>NC_138373.1:9363584-9379166 GCF_054177405.1 Leptonychotes weddellii | reverse complement strand
GGCAGGGACAGCGAGGGGGATGAGTGAGGGCCCCCCCCCCACCTCCTGGAGGGCACTGGGAGCCAGGGAAGCAGAGGGTGAGAGTCTGGACCCAGCCACATGGCCTGGGATTGCCGTGCCTCCCGCCACTCACTACCCGCATGACCTTGAGCAAATGTTCACCCTCCTTGGGTCTCATCTGCTCAGCTGTAAAAGGGGATTGAGGACAACCCTAGAACCCTTATTGCATGGGGGGTTGTGAGAACCTAACGGCCGGATGATTAAAGAGAAGGAATCAAGGAGAGGAATGAGCATTTTATTTTATTTTATTTTTTTAAAGATTTTATTTATTTGACAGAGCACAAGCAGAGGGAGAGAGAGGGAGAAGCAGGTTCCCTACTGAGCAAGGAGCCCGATACGGGACTCGATCCCAGGACCCTGGGATCATGACCTGGGCCGAAGGCAGCCGCTTAACCGACTGAGCCACCCAGGCGTCCCGTGGAATGAGCATTTTAAACTGAGAAAAATCAAAAGCCAGTAAAGACTTACCATGGATTTTTTTTTTTTTTTTTTTTTTAAGTATCGAGAAAAATTTCAGGTGAAAAGAACTAAAAGACCGGGCCCAACACGGTGGTGATTGTAAAACAGAAACGTGAGAGCTAAATTTCATCAAAGTCAAAATCAGCAAATATGAAGTTAAAATTTAAAACCAGGAAGTTGGGCTGAAAATTTACCGTGAGCAAGAGACAGAAGTTAAGAGGTTTAAAATAAAGGGAAAATAAAGTGACAAAGTGAATGTGATTTAAGGTGGAAGATCAAAGCCTGGAGTCTGAGATTAAAAGATTAAACATGTGAGCATTAAGTTGTAAGAATTTAAGAAGATCCAGACAACCACCCACGGGACGAACAGAGATTTTCCAGAGGACAAGACCGTGAATGAACCAACACCGAGAATGAAGACACTGATGTTTATCTTCTAAACAAGATGTGCACTTTATTTTTTATTTATTTATTTGGAGGGGGCAGAAGGAGAGGGAGAGAGAATCCCAAGCAGGTACCACGCCCAGCACGGAGCCTGACTTGGGGCTCGATCTCAGGACCCTGAGATCATAACCTGAGCTGAAATCGAGAGTTGGACACTTAGTCGACTGAGCCACCCAGGCGTCGCCTGACAACTATTTATTGAGCACCTACTATGTTCCAGGCACTGGGCTAAGAGTTAGGGACGTGCATGAGCTCATCGTGGGGCTTGCCCCTGGAGAGAGGTATTAGACAAGTTCCCTCTGAGGATGTCCCTTCAGACTATGGTGTGCGCATGAGGGGGTGGAGGGAAGGCAGGGGGAGGAAAGGTGTGTGTGTGTGTGTGTGGTCACTTGGAATGACTCCTCTGAGGGTGTGGGGTCTGAGCCAGGATCTAAGAGCCGAGCCGAGAGAGTAGGGGAGGATCCCCTACGGGGGACATGAAGGACAGAAAGTGATGAACATACTCAGGTCCAGAGATGCACACCTGGTGAGGGGCAAATGAAAATGCTCCTGGTAAATTTCAGGCTCCAGGCCTCTGGGAAATCGGAGGCAAATTTGTCTGTGTGGGTCAGAGGGCGGGTGGCCACTGCAGGGGAGAGGGAGGCTGTTAGGGGCATCTAAACGGGTGTTGGGGCAGCCCTGGAGACAGCAGGTCCTTCCCTCTGCTGGTTCGCTTGAGGAAAAGGGCAGAAAGCTTTGCTCACAGTTCCAGAGAAGATTCTAGAACTAAGTTTCCTGGTTATTTGCCCCACCCCACGTTGCCCCTCAAGTTGACTCTGGACCCCAAACTTCAGTCTTAAGACATTTTCCAGCCACTCATGGGGAGTAAGAGAGGGACCAGGGTGAGTGCCCAGAGCTGGGGTTGGCGGGGGAGGGTGGGGGGGTGGGGGGTGGCCAGTGGTGACAGAGCGTAGGGCAGAGACTCCAGGCTCAGGAGGCAGCTCTGTGGATAGGGGCAGAGCCTGGAGTCAGGACAGCAAATCAGCCCGGGGTCCTGCAGGGGCAGGGCGCAGGGGGGAGGGGTCTGGGGGGAAGGAGGTGGGGGGTGTTGGGGAGCACCGTGATGGGAGGAGGGAGACTTTAAGTCCTGGCCTGTTGTGGTCCTGGTGATAGAATGAACATCCTCTCCCTATTGTCCCAGATGGACACTCATAAAGAGGCCAGAACCACATCTGGGAGGCCACGGGGGGCAGAGAATTCTAGGGCCAGTTGCTGAGACATCTGGGTCCCCATTTGGTTCTGGCTGGTGATCCTGGCCCGGGGCCTTCTGTGCTCTGGACCTCCGGGGCCCCTCCCAGCCGCAGACAGGGCTTGGGAGGGCCGAGGGTGACACCTGGTGGCGAGCAGGCAGCATCACAGGTGAGAGAGCCAGAACCGGCTTGCACAAAGCGGTGACATGGGGGAGTCCCACTTTCTGGGAGAGGGCGGGTTTCGATCTCCAAACAGAGCCAGGGGTGCAGGTTCACCTGTCCTCCAGCTTTCTCCCAAATTCCCTCAGGAGGAGAAGGCCAGGGCCTCCAGACCTACCTGGATGGTCTGATCAGTGTCTCCCCAGGCCGGCAGAGCAAAGAGGGGGGTGGGAGCAGGGAAGCCCCCCGTTCTTGAGACCACCCCTTACCAGGTGACAGACCCCGTGTTGGGAGGAGCGGATGTGGCATTTGGTTGTCGTAACAACCCCCTGCAATATATTTCATTATCCCGATCCTACTGGAGATGGGAAAGCAGGGGCTCAGGGAGTTTGGGGGCTCTGGCGAAGGTCATAACCAGGTAAGTGGCTGCACTAGAATTCAAACCCAGAAGGTCTCACTCTTAATGCGCTCAGGTTCCTTTCATGTCTCAGGGGGCCTGTGTTGTGCGCATCCGGTGGAGGAGTCATGGGGACCCCTGCTCCCTGCTGCAGTCCACAGTGGCTCACCCCTGCACCTGGACACTGCTGGTCCTGGTTCTACTGAATCTGCCCAAAGTGGGACCTAGGGCCCCACTTGACCCCATCCCGGGACGAGTGACCCAGGGAAAGATGCACCCCCAACCCTTGCCCAACTCAAAATTGCCGACATTTCTCTCTGTAACCCCCACACCTGGGGATTACACTCCCCGTTTTACAGATAAGGAAACTGAGGCTGGAAGGGGGTGCCCAAGGCCACAGGTGGGTTAGGGCCAGGGTCAGAGGTAGAACCCTGGTCTCAGCCGCGTGGTATGGGGCTGCCCCTTGGTGACAAATGGGACAAATGGGGAGCCTGTGAGCTCTAAGGCACTGTCAGGTGATTCACGCCCATCAGGAATATAAAGGGGGGGGCGCCTAGGTAACCCCTGGGTGGCTCCATCAGTTAAGCGTCTGCCTTCGGCTCAGGTCATGATCCCAGGGTCTTGAGATCGAGCCCCACATTGGGCTCCCTGCTCAGTGAGGAGCCTGCTTCTCCCTCCTCCTCTGCCCCTCTCCTTGCGTGTTCTCTCACTTTCTCTCTCAAATGAATAAATAAAATCTTTAAAAAAAAAAAGAAGAAGGAGAAGACCCCAGGGATATCTTGTTTTGCTGTCCTTGAATTTGGAGGACACAGTAGATGGGTGCCCAACATTTTAAGTCCTGACTTGAGAGTATGTTTGTAATCAAAGTGACCTTGGTACCCTCTTACTTGTGAGAGCCTGTGGTGAGGTGGGGGTGCTGCCCCAGCTTTCGTGGAGGTTTGAACAGGTTTCATGACAAATTGGGAGACAAAAATCAAGTGAGGATCATATCCTGTGAGTCCTGCTTGGCTCTTTATCTCTGGCATTCTGCAAATGTAACATAACACATCTAGGTGTAGATTTCTTTTCATCTGTAATGCTCGGGAGTCTTTGTATTTCACATCCATATCTTTCATCGATTCTGGAAATTTCTCAGCTGCTTCTTTAAATAATGCCTCTCTACAAGGCACCTGGCTGGCTCAGTAGGAGGAGCAGGTGACTATTGATCTCGGGGTCATGAGTTCGAGCCCCACATTGGGTGTAGAGATTACTAAAAAAATTAAATAATGCCTCTCTGCAATTCTATTTTTTTTTTAAAGATTTTATTTATTTTTTTGACAGAGAGAGACACAGCGAGAGAGGGAACACAAGCAGGGGGAGTGGGAGAGGGAGAGAGAGAAGCAGGCTTCCCTCTGAGCAGGGAGCCCGATGCAGGGCTCGATCCCAGGACACCGGGATCATGACCTGAGCCGAAGGCAGACGCTTAATGACTGAGCCACCCAGGTGTCCCTGCAATTCTATTTTCTTTTGGAACTCAATTAGCCATGTATCAGCCTTTCTTTTTATTCTTTTTGTCTCTTATTTATTTAGCAGATATTTACTGAGCCCTACGCCAGACATGATTTGGGGTATTTGGCATATGTAAGCTCCCCTGTGGGTCTTTTTTTTTTTTAACTACTGATTTTAAGTTTTTTTAATTTCTAATTTTATTTATTTATTTATTTCTGTATTTAGAGACAGAGAAAGAGAGGGATGGGGAGGGTCAGGGGGAGAGAGAGAATCTTAATCAGACTCCACATTGAGCCCAATGCGGAACTTGAACTCACGACCCTGAGATCATGACCTGAGCTGAAGCCAAGACAACTGAACCACCCGGGCGCCTGAAGTCCTTATATCTCAGGAGGTTATAGCTCTTTTGTTCTTGACTTTTGGCAGGCATCTTGATTCCAGTTTTCCACCTTGCAAAGCCTTGTCCACTGAGCCCCTGGTGGTCATGACATCCCTTGCCTTTGGGTTTCCGACCTTGGCAAACACCCCAGGGCAGCTGCTTACCGCTCTCATTTCCAGATCTTTGCTCTTGGCCCTTGAGGATTTCCCATACTTTCCTGCAGGCTCAGCGATATGCTTAAAAGCATGTGCGTTGTATTTCATCCAGCACATTACATCAGGTGAAATTACATCAAGAGGACTTTTTTTTAATGACATTTAGTCTGCTATAGGGCCAGTAATGGATCTCCCCTCGTGTGTAATCCTCCTGGATTCCTGGGGCAGATTGTCTTTAGAGGTTTGCTCTTTTGCTCAGACTCCCTCAACAGCTGCTCAGCGGTAGGTTCTATGCTGGTGAGTTGTTCTCTCTCCTTTCCTGGCTCTCTGGTCTGGGAAGTGCAGACAGACGGAAGGAGGGCTCTCTTTGCGCCCTGGTTTGGTCCAGTCTGAGATTCCCAGCTGGAGAGCGTGGGTGGGAGCCTTGTCCTCAGTGGGACCCTTGGCGTGGGCCTCCGAGCAGCCTCCTATGGGGCTAGTGTTGTGCCGCCCCCCGCCCCCCAGCCCCCGTGCAGCTCCCCAAGGCCTCAGTTAATGGTGACAGACCTCCCAGACCCTGGCGTCAGGTTGTCTGTCCATCCCCTTTTATTAGTAATGCTATTACCAACATTCCTCTCTTCCTGTGTCTTCGTGGATAGAGTATACATTTCTCAACCCACTTGTGCATCCAAAGAAGAAGGGATAAAGACAAATGCTGTATGATTTCACTTATATGTGGAATAAAATTTTTTTAAAACCCTCGTAGATACAGAGAATGGATGGGTGGTTGCCAGAGGTGGGGGGGTTGGGGGAGGGTCGGTGAAATGCGTGAAGGGGGTCAAAAGGCACAAACTTCCAGTTACAAGATAAATAAGGGGCACCTGGCTGGCCCAGTCAGTTAAGCGTCTGCCTTCGGTTCAGGTCATGATCTCAGGGTCCTGGGATCGAGCCCCGTGTCGGCCTCTACATTTTGCAGGGGGAGCCTGCTTCTCCCTCTCCCTCTGCCCCGCCCCCTGCTCGTGCTCTCTCTCAAATAAATAAATAAAATCCTTGAAAAAAAAAGAAGATAAATAAGTCCTGGGGATGTCATGTACAGCATGGGGGTTATGGTTGGTATCACTGTACCCTATATTTGCAAGTTGCTAAGAGAGTAGATCTTGAAAGTTCTCATCAGGAGAAAAAACATTTGTAACTGTGTGGTGACCCATGTTAACTAAACTTATCCTGGAGATCCTTTCCCAATATATACAAATAAATCATGATGTCGGACTCCTGAAATGAATACAATGTTATATGTCCATTGTATCTCAATTTAAAAAATAATAATAATCAATAAGCATATATAAAAAAAAGAGCAGAGCGGGTGAGTACATTGTGGTACTTTCATGCAATAGCATATTTACTTAGCAATAAGAACAAGTTATTGTAAAAAAACAAAAACCAAAAAAACAGGATATTGCAACGCACAAAAAAAGAATGAAGCTCACAAGTGTTAATGTGAGCCAAAAACACCCCTCCACAGCCCAGAAAGTAAATAAGCAAAGTTCATCAGTGATGACAAAGGTAGAAACACAGGTTGTTTCTTGGGCGTGGCGGGTGGGTATGGGCTGGGAAGGGGTTCTGGGGAGCCTGCTTGGATTTGGGAATGTCCTATATTTTGACCTGAGTGGTGATTACAGTGGAGTGTACTTAAGTAAAAATGCATCAATCTGGACACCGAAGATTCTGGCACTTTACCGCACATAAAGTACCTCTCAGCAGAAAAGAAAAACTTACTATGAAATATTCCAAACACCCCCCAAATGATACGGGATCGTATTTTTAAAGAGCACTTTAAAAATAACACCGCCAATTCAACGACACCCTTTGAAGTCTTTGGTGTAGACCATGCCTCTCCCGTTCCATCCCATCCCAGGTGAGCTCCAACCTGGAATTGTGCTGAGCTCACAGGACCGAGGCCTGGGCAGACAAGGACTTAGGACGCTCCTTCCGTGAGATTCAGGCCCTTCGCCTGGATCTGGCCTTGTGTCCCCCACACCCGCAGCGCCTTGTGCTCCAGCCTGGCCCCCAGGCTTCTGCCTGAGACGCCAGGCCCCCCAGTCTCCGCGTGACAGTGTCTGCCTGCTCCCCTCTTCCTTCCTCCCTGCGCCCAACACCTTCCTCTTCCCAGCGGCTAACGTATGGCCACACCGACTGCTGGCTTGCTGGGGTGGGGTGGGGGGTTCGCTCTTTTCTGACCACAGTGTACAGTTCCCACTGAAGCCTACACTGGTCAAAGAAACGCTTTTCCCCGGGGTCAGGGTGATGCATTTAGCGCCCTCAGTCTCCACCCTATCAGACGGGGGCTGGTCCTTGGGGACAATGAAAAAAACCAGAAATCACAGTGGTGTTTGATAAGTCCGGAGAGGAAAGAATCTTGTTGGCAGAAGCTCTTTGAATTTCTTTTCTTTTTTTTTTTTTTTAAAGATTTTATTTATTCATTTATTTGAGAGAGTGAGAGAGAGAGAGCACATGAGAGGGGGGAAGGTCAGAGGGAGAAGCAGACTCCCTGCCGAGCAGGGAGCCCGATGGGACTTGATCCCGGGACTCCAGGATCATGACCTAAGCCAAAGGCAGTCGCTTAACCAACTGAGCCACCCAGGCGCCCAGCTCTTTGAATTTCAAAATGCTGGGCTGGGAAGATCGGTTCTGGGAAGGACAGAGGCCGTGAACATTCAAGGCAGCTGAAGCCCAGAGACCAGGGTGCTGTTGAGCTCTATCCCAGAACCGTCTCGTGGTGGATACGGCCGATTGCTTGCCATTTGTCCCCACCCCCAGCCCCATTCTGCAGTCCCTCCATCCGGGCTGGGTGTGCCCAGGGGCTGGCCTCGAGCCTGCAACAGCCTGGGCTCCGGGTTGGGTTCGGCCTCGGGGAGGGGCAGCCGGAGGAGGGCAGGAGAGAGCCGGGGGCATCATCTTCCAGCTCCTTTCCGCTTGGGGTGGGGTCTTCTGGACAGCTCCAGTTCCAGTCACAGCTCCTTTGCTTTGCCCCATGGGATGGCACTGGTTCCCACAGAGTCCCCCGTGGCGTCCCTTGGCCCTGGCCACACCCGTGCACACGGCCCCTTCCTTAAACTCTTCACCCGCGGACGGTCCCCAGTGCCTCCCTCTGTGCTGACGCAGGAGCCAGCACGAAGCTTCCAGATGCGTTCAGCTGTTAACCTCGAGAGCCTCGTTCGGTCTCCCAGGGCAGCAACGTCAAGTGCATAAGCCTGTAAAATGACCGCCGAGCTCGCAAACCCTTACTGTGCATTTGATCTCTAGAAAGCTGGCTGCAGGAGATAGAATTCGCTCCCTGAGGTTCTAAGTGTTCTCGCCGAACTCAGTGAACTCGTTAGTTATTCTGCACATCAGGGAGATTTTTCATTTTCTTCTTGTGGGCCCCCTCCTCCTTCTAACAGAGTCAAGTCCAAACCCCCAGCCCTCCCTGGTGGCCTTACCCGGCCTGCCCCCCACTGCCCTCTGTCTCTGGTCCTCTGCTGGTCCCTGCTGGGCTCCTGCTCCTTGGACAAGCCCAGGTCCCGGTCTCCTGGGTCTCTTAAGGCCAGGCTCTCTGAGGCCCTCATCAGCCATTCACAACTGAGTAGGAATTAGCTGGCAGCGAACAGGACTGAGCCCCACTCCTGGCACGCCCCGGGGGGCCCGCAGAGAAAAGCAGACAACAAGGGTCCTGGACGTCAGTCACAAGCTTTATTGTCTCGAGCACGGACTCGCCACACTTCAACAATTCCACTTTGGGGAGGACAAGGGGGCGGGAGGGCTTGGGGATGGGGCACGGCTGAGCCCACACTGGGCAGGCGGAGACGCTCGCAGGCAGATGGCTTCTTACCACCTGCCAGCAACCCTGGGGGCTCAGCCCCTCCTGGTGCGGGCCTTTGGCTGTTAGTAGACTAATCAGTGCCTCCTGCAGGCGGGGCGAGCTGCCGGATTTTGCTGGAAAGAGTAGTATTTAACTCTGGGTTAGGCCACTAAAGCATCGCTTCTAGACTGCTGTTAATAAAACCGCATGCGAGAGCTACCAGAAGCCAATGGGGAAGTGGGGGGCCGATGGGACGAACTGGCTGCCCCCCCATGGGCTGCGTTTGGGCAAGGATGGAGGCCCCCGGGGTTGCTCCCGGGGCGCAGACTGCATACCCGTCCTGGTGCGCTTCGGAAATGCCTTGATAGGGCATCAGGTTTCTTCCTTGACCTCCTGCGAGGGGAGGGCCCCAGAGTGAAACTCTCCCTGACACAGCGGAGGTGGAGGCAGGCCCCCTGTGGGGACGCTGAGGCACAAGGCAGTAACCTATGGGCCCTCCAGCTGTAGAGGTTGATCTACTGGCTTTTCCCACCACCCACAGGCCTGGAGTAACTCCGCCGGGCTCTCGGGGCAGAGGGGAGAGGTGGTTAGATCTTTTCTCCAACGTCCCTTGGGCTCTTTTCTTGGCTGCAGGGGACAGGGCTTCCAGGGCTCTGGGCAGGTGCCTGGTAAGCAGGGGGGCTGTTGGTGTAAGTGCCTTCTGATGAGTGTGCCTGGCACGCCTGTCCCTGAACACTCAGCCACGCGTACCTGGGTGTGTATGCACACAGCTGGGCTGCAGGAACGTGCGCAGTGTGCGAGAACACGGCACTGCCGGGCCGGGGGCTCGATCCCGAGACCTGAGCGTGTGCATCTTCTGGCGGCAAACGCCCCGCCCACATGGCCGCGCATGCGTGCGGGACCCCTCTGGGCGGACGCCAAAGTCGGGGCGTGTCTAGGTCAGAGCCTGCCTGGCTGTGTCGGCAGGTGAGAGGCCCGGTTTGGGGAACAGCTAGTCCGCCCCGGGGACACCACCTGACTGACCGGTCAGAACATGCCTAGAGCCCTGGGTCTGGGCTCCCCAGCAGCCCCCCGGCCCCAGCGCCAAGCCAGGTGTGGTGGGGGATGAGGGGAGGGGCTTCCAAACTTTCCTAATACTGTGGCTCCTGGCCCTGGTGGCAACCCTCTGGCCAGCAGCTTGGAGCTACGTGTGAGTTGGGTGCTGGAGGGTGGGGGGGAGAAGGACCTTGTCCCCCCCCCAGTACCTTGAACCCGGGCCTCGCTGGGCAGAGGGGCTGAGGGGGTTTGTACCACTGTTTGTGGGGACAAGAAGCCTGGGGGCTGCAGGAAAGGGGGTCCCCGCCTGGCTCCCGAGGACTGGACTGGCCTCCTCGGTGCCTAGTGGGGCCTCCTCTGACCCTTTCCCGGGACAGTGGCTCTCTGGGGTCTCAGGGGAACCCGGGAGAAGGAGGAGAAAAAAGGGAGGGCAGAGACATGCCCGGGGTGCCAAAATGGTCCTCAGGGCAGCTCCTTCTGGGGAGGGGGGGCCTGGCCAGGTCACCTCGGCCTCCCCCAAACAAGCTCCAGAAACTGCCGGGGGGTCCAGGGTGTCCAGGCCGAAAGTCCCGGGGACCAGGCCAGGACTGTACCGCTCTCTGTGGAAGGTCGTGCTTGAGGAAGCCTCCTGGTCCGGCAGGGGGGTCGGGGGTGGGGGATTGTCCGAGGCAGTGGGCACGTTATTGTTACAAACACTGTTCTTGTCTCCAAAGTGACAGTCCTGGCCCCTGCCTGGAGGGGGCGCCGCCGGGGTTCCGGGCGCCGCAGGCTGCAGGGGTTCTGGGGTGGACCGGGCCGCTCCGCGGTGTCCCTCGGGGTCAGTGCTTCTCCTGGAGGGAGCAAGGGCTTGATCAGCAGGTGTCTCCAGGAGGGGTGGGGGGCTGTGCACCTGGGCCAGGTAGCAGGGACAGCATAGGCAAAGGTCTTGGGGCAGAAGAGTCTCTCTTCTGTGTTTGGGGCTTGAGGAGACAGGAGGAGGGGTGGGTGCAGTTGAGGGGAAGAGGTGAGAGCAGACGGGTTTTACAAATAGCGCTGGGCGCCTGTGTGGAGGCACTGAAAATGAGCCAAGACTCCGGGCCTCAGTTTTCATGTCTGTAAACTGGGACAGCCCCATGTGCCTTGCGGGGCTGCTGGAGGGACAAGGCCACACGAAGGATGGACATGACCCATCTCCCCTGTTGGCAGGTCCGGTGCAGGGTCCCCCCCCAATCCCTCCCGGCCCCATCGCTCTCTCTGCCCCTCCCCCACAGGCCTGACCCCTGGCAGATTCTGTGGCCAAGGTTCTCCCATCTCTGGGTGAGCACAGTGGCTGGGGCGGGGGGGGGGGGGCGCTCCACGGTCCAAGATGGAAGGAGGAGAGTTCCTTCCCCTGCTCTAGCCTCGCCCCTGCAAGGTCCCACCGCCAGCCAGGGACAGAGCCGTGCTAGGCTCCTCCCTCCTCATCAGGCAGGCACCTGGGACTCAAGCGGGTGTCTGTCACGCTGCGGGGAATGCCTGCAGTTAACTGTGCAGTGGGGCATGTTAAAACATAACAGCCAAGGGGAGCCTGGGTGGTGCAGTCAGTTAAGCCTCTGACTCTTGATTTCGGCTCAGGTCATGATCTCAGGGTCGTGAGATCGAGCCCCACATCGTGCTCCATGCTGGGCATAGAGAGACACAGCGAGAGAGCGAACACAAGCAGGGGGAGTGGGAGAGGAAGAAGCAGGCTTCCCACGGAGCAGGGAGCCTGATGCGGGGTCTGATCCCAGGACCCTGGGATCACGACCCGAGCCAAAGGCAGATGCTTAACGACTGAGCCACCCAGGCGCCCCTGCACACCCCACCTCTAAACAAACAAAAAAAACCAACCAACCCCCCCCCCCCACATAACAGTCAAGCAAAGACATGACAATCATGGGAGTCATGGGTGCCCCTCAGGCCCGTTAGATTCTAGGAAACCAGTTTTACACCCTCAATTTTATAAATTACAGAATTTTCAGAGACCATTTAAGGACAAGAAAAGATGCTTATTTTCAAAAATATTCGGAGAAGGGGCGCCTGGGTGGCTCAGTCAGTTGAGCATCTGACTCTTGATCTCAGCTCAGGTCTTGATCTCAGGGTCCTGGGATCGAGTTCCCCCCCCGCCCATACCCAACCTGGGGCTCGAACTCACAACCGCGAGGTCACGAGTTACACGCTTTTCTGACTGAGCCAGCCGGGCACCCCACAGGGTTGTTTTAAACAGCGAGATCACCAAGAAAAAGCATGAAAATGGGACAAACACGGCACCAAAAAGAGTGGAAAGGATGCTTATTGACTAAGAGCTGGAACCAGGAGGCGAGCATCATCTGGTGGGACCTCTGCTGGGACTGTGCACGTCGGGTGACTCGAATTTTTCTCCAGTCCGCACACGTCCGTGAATGACATAAAAGGGCCGTGAGTATTGATTTTGGGGTCACAAGTTTTATCAAGCAGGTAGGTTTGCAAATAAGGAATCTGCGAATAATGAGAATTCTGTACATGTACTCACACACACAGAAAAGTTCAAGAAGGGTATCACTTAAAAGTGTCAACCCAGGTCATCTCTAAGAGTATCTTCTATTTTGGGTTTTTCTTTTCCCCCAAAAGTTTCTTAGTAGGCATGTAGAACTTTTATTATGAAAGTTTTTGAGAAAGAGAAACAAGGTGACGAGCAGATGAGGGCTGAATGGAGGGTGACCACCCCGACTGGAGAGCCTCTGGCACAAGGCACCTTTGTAATTTGGGTGGCTTTTCAGGGTTTTTTTTCTCCCGAGAAGTGTGAGAGGGCCATGGGTGTGGCAGGGGGGTCCCCGGGGGCCAGGGCGTCCCTTACCTCTTGTTTGTGGCCCTTGTCTTGCTGATGGATGCCGTTTGCAGAACTGGAATTGCTGATGGCCTGTTAAGAGTCCCGGGCAGGGGCTGAGTGAGGGTCACCAGGCGGCAGTTCCCGGTGTGACCACTAGAGGCCGCCAGAGGCTCTTCAAAAGGGGCGGGGGGAGCGTGGTCCCAGGACCCCAGGAGATGGAGGCTGTCAGGGCAAGGCTGCATCCCCAGCTTAGTCTGAGCTCCTCAGGATCAAGCCACGTGCACCCTTGGGGCCCCAGGGCTGAATCTCTCACCCATTCAGACCAGGGATCCCAGGACTGGGCCATGCTTCCCGAGGACAGTGAGTGTCCCTGGTCAGCCCAGCGCTGGTCCACGGCTCACCTGGGACTTGTCTGGGCAGCTCCTCATGGCCTCCATGAGCTTCTCCACCTGCTGAGCCTGGTCCAGCGCGTCCCGCAGCGCGTCTTCTGTGCTCATCAGCTGGTGCTGCAGCCGTTCGAGCTCGGGCGCCGAGGACGGGTCAATGAGGGAGTAGCGCCTCTGGTCCGACAGGGACTTCTCTTTGTCCTGGACACAGCAGGGGAGAGGAAGAGCATGCGCGTGAGCGTGTCTGCGCGTGTATGTACGTGTGTGCACGTGTGTGCTGGGGGAGGGTGGTCTCTGCTCTAGGCCCGCCTTCCGGCCCTCCTCGTCTCTGGGTCAGGCCGTCCTCCCTCACTCTGGGGTCCCCACGGAAGTATCTGGGAAGATCCCCTGCCCTGAATTCCCAGGCTGACAGACGCTCCCCATTCTCCAAGTCCTGAGATCCAGAACCCCCTCCCTTCTTTCCTTCTTGTGGCCCCCACTCCCTCCACACTGTCTTTATGTAGGTCCCCTCTCTTCACCCCCAGACCCACAGCTCCATCACTTCTTACCCTCTAGCCCATCTGAATTCCTCCTTGGAACCCGCCTCCCCTCCCCAACAGGACATATGTCACTTTCAGCTTGCAAGCCTTCCACAGCTGTCCCCTGCCCCCACCGTGGCACCTGGGCTGCACCTGCCAGCCTCCTTGCTCCCACACAAACCTACTCCGCACCACCCCTGGGCTGGGGGCTTCCAGATCCTTCTGCTCCGCTCTCATCCTCCACCCAAACCTCTCTCCCTGCTGGGACTTTCTAACCACCAAGCCCTTCCCTAGTTCTCCTGTGGCTCCGGGGACAGCGCAGGGGGCCACGGGAGAGGCTACCTTGGGCAAATTTCCCAAACAAACTCAAGCAGCCTGTGCCCTGTGGAGATGAGCCAGAACAGGACTGCCCCCCTCCACGAGGCTCCGGGAAAGCCTCAGAGAATCAAACTTTGAAGTCCCCACGGGCCCCAGGGCCTTGTCTTCTCCTGAGTTATGCCCGGACCCAGAGCCATGAGGACAGCAAAGGGCCCTGGAATCTGGCCTGTTGGCTAGGCCTGTCAGGATTGGAAAGGCGTGCAGCAAGTGACCCCCTGGCCCCTTGACTTCGCCGGCCCCCCAGCTGCGGGTGGGTCCTGTCCCTCCCTCCTGCCCGTGAGTCCTCCCTTCCATCTCCTCCCGTGGCTGAACCCACGCAGCTGAGTGGGAGGGCAGTGAGGGGCTCTGGAGCAGCTTCCCACGGCAACAGGCCTGTCTTCCCAGAACCTGTCTTGTCCAAACCCTGTCCAAACTGACTGGGCCCCGTAGCTGGCCAACAGGCTTGTCCTGAATGCTGACCACAGGGGGATGGGTGGGGACAATTCTGTCCTGTGTTCCCAGTATGGCCCGGCTACTCCAACCCCCACGTCCGGGGACTCAGCTCAGGCAGGCTCCTTTTCCTAATGGAGGAGTCTCAGCTCCCAGAAGCTCAGGGCTAGAAAGAGCTGTTAGGTCCCATCTCCTTCCTGAGACGGATGCGTGAATCCCCGCAGCAAAACCCTGAGGAAGGAGCTGGTTTCTGGAAGTAATCACTTCCCTGGATGGGGAGCTCACCACCCCGCAGGTCCCCATCCCTCTGGACAGCTCAGGGTCTTCGGAAGTCTTTCTTTGCACTCTGTCACCCAGACTGCCACACGGCCAGCCAGGATGTCTACAAAGGGGTCGCCTGTGGCCCCCCCACCAGCTATGTCACTGACCCTGCCCGTGATTCTAGGGCCTCTTGAACCCTCCCCGTGACTTGGCTGTCTCTGGGGGTTGGCTCCAGGAGTTCGCCAGCCTCCGCTCACCCTGGCATTCCCCCCGTCCCCAGGCTACCCCTTGCCCACGCACCAGCCCGGTCAGCTTTTCTCGCAGGCCCCGGATATCATCTTTGAGTTTCTGCTCCTTGATCCGCCACTCAGCCTTGTGGACCTCGCGACTCAGGTCCCTCTCGGGCCCCGGTGAGTGGCGATTGGCCTCCAGCAGCAACACTCGAAGTTCGTTCAGGCTCCTGGCAGGGGGTCGGTGGGGGGCAGAGAAAAGCTAGTCAGCCCTGGCCCTCTGCTCCTACATTCCAGAGATTTGCCAGACGCGTACGGGCTGGCCACGCTAAGGGGGGCACTGGCTATGAAGACGGCACCCATGCCAGGAGGGGCCACAGTGGAAATGTGGGGCATGAAACCATTTGGTGACAGCGCAGGAGGGGCCAGGATTTGGGGATGGGATGATCAAGAGGACTGGGCCTTTTCTAGAATGTTCTTCAAGTTTTAAAAAAAGAACAGAACATCTGTATAATGAAAAATTAAATAAAACAAAACATTCATCCAAGAGCGCTCCTGTGGCAAGACATTCTATTTTTAATTTTTTCATTTTTAAAAGATTTTATTTTTAAGTAACCTCCACACCCAATGTGGGGCTTGAACCTACGACCCTGAGATCAAGAGTCGCAAGCTCTCCCGACTGAGCCGGCCAGGCGCCGCCACATGCATATTAATAGTAGTCTGAAAAGGGGCGCCTGGGTGGCTCAGTTGGTTAAGCGACTGCCTTTGGCTCAGGTCATAGTCCCGGAGTCCTGGGATCGAGTCCCACATCGGGCTCCCGGCTCAGCGGGGAGCCTGCTTCTCCCTCTGACCCTCTCCCCTCTCATGCTGTTTCTCTCTCTCTCTCTAATAAATAAATAAAATCTTTAAAAAAATAAAATAATAGGGCGCCTGGGTGGCTCAGTTGGTTAAG
>NC_138373.1:9347060-9363084 GCF_054177405.1 Leptonychotes weddellii | reverse complement strand
GGATAATCCAGAATAATCTTTCCATCTGAAGGTCAGCTGACTAGCATCCTTGATTCCATCTACAACCTTACTCCCCTTTGCCATGTGGAAGCTAACATGTTAACAGTTTCCGGGGATGGAGACATGAACATCGTGGCTGTGTCGGGTCTGGGGAGGGGAAGGAAAGTCATCATTTCTACCCACTATAGGCGGGATCGTGATTTTTTTTTTCCCCCATGTGGTTGTCCAGTTGATCCAGCATCACTTATTGTAAAGACCATCCTTTGCTCGGGGGTATTTTTTTTTAAGATTTTATTTATTTATTTGAGAGAGAGAGAGGGAGAGTGTGCGAGCGCGCACACAAGTGGGGGAAAGGGGCAGAGGGAGAGGGAAGAGCAGACTCCCCGCCGAGCAGGGAGCCTGATGCGGGGCTCGATCCCAGGACCCCTCAGGGATCATGCCTTGAGCCAAACGCAGATGCTTAACCGGTGCTCAGGAGTATTTTTTAGTTTCTTCTGCAAATCCTGGCCCTAGAGAGGAGCCTGGCTGGCTGGGTTGGGGAGGGGACCCCAGGTGATGGGGTGCTTTCCCGCAGCTCCCTGGCCTGGATGTGTGGGACGGCGCTACAGTAGTAAAAGGAGAGTAGCTCAGTGTCCTGGCCTGGGAGGCAGGACACAGGAGCCCTTTCCTTCCTCTTCTGCCTGGATCAGCAGGTGACCTCAGCAGGCCCCTTCCCTCCCTCGGCCTCTGACTTCATCTGGTTGCAGGGACCCCCTTGCCCAGCACCAGTTTCTGTCACTTGAATCTCACTGTCCTGGTCCCTTGCTCTGTGACCGGCAGCCTGGGCCCCAGTTTCCCATTCTGTGAAATGGGAATAAAGATGGATTGGACGACAACTTGAGTCAGCCAGTGCCTGCCCGCATCCTGGGCCCGTGGCAGGAGGGCCCCAGCTGTCCAGTCTCTGGGGGTGTGGGTGGCCACGCAGCCTGGAGCGGGCTCTGGAGCCTGGTTGTGAGTGTGTCAATTCTGTGTGTGTGTGTGTGTGTGTGTGTGTAAGGCAAGGAAGTATACTGACCTTGACTTTCCTTCCCCTCCCCCAGACCCGACACAGCCCTGATCCCCTTTGCTGTGCTGAGAGACAGGATCTGAACTACCTCCCAGCCTGAGAAAAGATGGCCCCACTCCAGGGTGTCCAGCTCAGGTAAGACAGACAGCCCAGTCTTTCCTGGGGCTCTGCTGTCACCCCCGGCTGTGGGTAGGGTGGGGAAAATGCTGACTTTACAAATTGGGGTCTCCAGCCCTGAGCCTAGAGGCTGTGAGGATGGTGAGCACGTTGGACTGCACCCCAGTCTTCTGGACTTGGCCCCGCTTGCCCCCAGCCTCAGGTGCCAGAGAAGCTGGGGTCCACTGGGGCCCCCGGGTTGTCCTCTACTCAGCCCCTGCGTGCCCCACCCTCTATGTCCATGCTGCCGGCCCAGCATGCCATCTTCCCTGCCTCAGCCTGCCTTTCCTTGAAGCCACGTCGGCTGGTGGAGCCTGGGTTCCAGCTTGGGTTCCGATCCCAGCTCTGCTGTGAGGCTTGGGCCTGCCCCTTCCCCAGGCTGGTTCTGGATGGCCGCCAGGGCCCTTGGTACTCCCTGGCAAGGCCCGTTACCTCCCTGTCCTTCTTGGGGCCACGGTCTCCTGCCAGCCATTGGCCCACAGCCCTGTGAGTGGTAGGATTGCACAGCCTGGGCTGGCTCTGTGGGGCCTCGCTGGCCGGGTGAGAGCGAAGGCTGGGTGTGGGGATGGGAGCACAGGCAGGCCGGCGCCGTCTCCCCAGCCGTCCGTGAGGCCCCCGGCTTTGGCTCTCCCCTCAAGCTGGCAGGACTCGCAGGGAGGGGACCTGTCTCAGCCCCGCCCTGCTCTGTGCCCCCACGTGGGGACTCTAGCTTCACCACCAGGCGGAAGTCCCTGACCTCGGTCAGATGCAGACAAAATGAGCCTCCCTTCTGAGCAGGATGGGACAAACAGGGAGTGGCAGCTGGGAGTAGGCCCATGGGGACAGTGGTCACACCCGCCCGCTAGATTCAGGGGTTGGCGGGGCGCTGGGTTTCTGGTGCAGGTGGGACTGTTGGGGTGCCTGGTGGGGCACGGCTGGGGGAGCCCACACCACACAGACATCAGGGGGAGCCTTGGCCTGGCAGTCAGCACCTGTGGGGGGGTCTACTCTGTTTGGGGCCTGCCCTCCCATTCCTCTGGGTGGGTGTGTACAGGGAGGGAAGCCACTCTTTGCTTCCCCCCCCTCCTATGTCTGCCTTTACGTCTTTTAGAAATTTTAGTTTAGGGCGCCTGGGTGACTCAGATGGTTAAGCGTCTGCCTTCGGCTCAGGTCATGATCCTGGAGTCCTGGGATCGAGTCCCGCATCGGGCTCCCTGCTCCTTGGGAGCCTGCTTCTCCCTCTGCCTCTCTCTCTCTCTGTCTCTCATGAATAAATAAATAAAATCTTTAAAAAATAAAAAAATAAAAACTTTAAAAAAAAAAGAAATTTTAGTTTAGGGCGCCTGGGTGGCTCAGATGGTTAAGCGTCTGCCTTCGGCTCAGGTCATGGTCCCAGGGTCCTGGGATCGGGCCCTGCATCGGGCTCCCTGCCCCGCAGGAAGCCTGCTTCTCCCTCTCCCCCCACCTGCTTGTGTTCCCTCTCTCGCTGTGTCTCTCTCTGTCAAATAGAGAAATAAAATCTTAAAAAAAAAATAAATTATTTTATTTAAATTTAATTAATTAACACAGATTAGTTTCAGAGGTAGAGTTCTACATTTTTTTAAATGATTATGAATATTTTAGACACTCAAAAAAAGGGATAGACAGAATACGATCAACACCCACGTACATCCTTCAGGACTGAAGAAACAAATCTTAGAAATAGAAACAGAGCCCCCAGTTACCGCACCCCAGCCCTGTTCCCACCTCGAACCCACATCCCCGGATGTTGCGTGGACTGTTCAGCACCCTGCTGGTGCCTCCCGGACTATGTGGTCCAGGCTCAGGCTCCGTGGCCACCAGCCCCTGCTGCCCGGCCTTGCCAGCTCCTGGTGTCACCTGGCTTTTTGACTTTTTGCCCATCTGATTGGGTGGGAAACGGGATCTCCTTGTGGCTTGGATTTGCATTTCCCTGCTGACTGGGAGGCCCAGCGGCTGTCCGGTGGGGCCCTCTCCTCGAAAGCTGCCTGTTCTTACCGGTCTCGTTCTTACGTGTCTGTGGTTCTTACCTGTCTATCCGGGGTGCCCTCAAATCTTCCTTCTTCATGTCACATACTGGGGGGTCCTCCCAGCCTGTGCTTCTCCCAAGGACCCCATCACTCGGCCTCCTGTCCCCCCCCAAGTGTCTCTCGGGGGACTCACACCTGGCATGTCCCAAACCGGGCTCCCCGCTCCAGCCCCCACCTTCTCCGAGGTCCCTCTCCGTGGGGAGAGATGCCCCCTCCTTCTGGGACCCTGGGTGCTCCCTCCATACCCACACCGTTGGCCACCAAATGCCGCTCAGCACGTCTCCGCTCTCTGTCCCCTCCAGCCCCCCGCTCTGGTGGTTCAGGCCGCATTGTCGCGTCCCTTGTCTGTCACAGCGGCCCCCCGGGACTGTGGCCTCCCTGCCCTCATTCACCCCAGCGCCCTCATCAGCTGGGTGATTTTGCCAATAGGCACATCCCTTGCTTGACACCCTCTGTAGCCCCACATCCACTCAGGCTGATGGCCTGTGTGTGGGACTGGGAGACCCCCCCCACGCCCACCCTGCTGTTCCTCCCCATCTCTGGATGAACCCCCCCCCCGACACACACACATTTTAGCCACTAAATCCTCAACTCTTTGGTTGACCTGGCAGAATCTGGCCGCTGCCTGGAAGTTCCCCTGCCTGGCCCCCAGCGCCCCATGCTCCCTATTACGGAGCACTGCCCCCCCCCCCACGGTGCCGCCGTGGCCTGAGCCTTAGGGCTGGTGGTGAGGGCTCAGGGACCACACGGAGTTCATCTCTGGGCTCTACTGTCCGGCACTCGGACCACAGGGCTGGGAGAGGAGGGGGGAGCATGGGCACCCTGGCTGCTGACCCTGGAGGCAGGGGTAGGAAGAATAACCCAGGGGGGGGCTGATGTTGGGGGTGGCAAGCCTGGGTTTGAAGGCTGGGCTTCAGCCAGCAACAGTGTCTTGCCAAAGTGACTCCTGGCGCCCGCCTCCCGCACCCCCTGGGCTATGCCAGCACCCTGGACATGGGCTTTCCACTGTCCTATTTGGCACCTTCCCCCAATTCCGTCAGGGCCACACCCTGGGCCTCCGATTGGCAGAGACTTCTTGGGCCTCATTCCCCGCTGAGCCTGCGGCCCGCCACCCCCGGGCAGCTGAAATGGAAACCCTGAAATGCAGCCCGGGTTTGTCTTTGGGGTAAGTGGCAATTGAGGGCAGCACAAAGGGGGCCTGTTGGTCTGAATGCTGCCTGCCCTCCCCCGCCCCTCCCCTGCCCGCCTCGCCTCGCCTGGGCGCCGAGTCCCTGGGGGAGGCAGCGTGTGCACCCTGGGCCTTTTGAGATCATAATGGAGACCCATCGGCGTGGCAGTTGCCCTTCCCCGGGGGCTTCCGTGGGCCAGGCACGGAGGGCCGCCCGTGGGGTATGTGTCCTGACTCGCCCATCCACACGCCCCATGGGACAGCCATACTTTCACCCCCTCTTACCGGTGGTGTAACAGGCACCCACCGGGCCACGGACCCACAGACACTCGTGGTGGCTTGGGGTCTGGACCCACATTGCCTGCAGTCTGCTCCCTCCCTGTCTCCCAGGCCTGCCCCGCCCCCCAGAGCGTGGCCAGTGGCCAATTTATCACCACGTCCCGGCTTTTCCCAAGAAAGCCCTTCCTTCCTCTATCCTGCGAGCAGGGCTGAGTCACAAAGGGGTGATTGGCCCCAGGTCTCCTCCCCCTCTTCCTGTTCACCATTTCTTCTCTCCTCTCCTCTCCCCTTCGCTCGGCTCCCCCAGCTCCGGAGACCCTGGGGGTGGGGGCGGCCACTGGCCTCTCCTGCCCGGCCCTCCCTGCGCCCCGGCAGTGGTGGTGGGCCGAGGGAATGAGTGAGTGCAGCCGGCTCCTCTGGTCTCCTTTGTCAGCGAGGCATGCGGGCGCTCTCCCCAGAGGCCAGGGGTCTCACAAATGTTAGTCCAGGCCCAGGCTGCCCAGCCCGGGGCTGGGTCCAGCACAGTCTCTGAGCAGCGTGTGACGTTGGGTGAGTTCTGAACTTCTCTGAGCTTCCCAAGCTCTTCCTGTGAGTCGGCTTCTGGCTCATCGGGGCTTGGGAAGACGAGCGGGGCTCCATTCCTGCAAGGCCTGGCATACCCGTTCCTTCATACTAGAGGCTGCTGGGATCTCCAGGGTCCGGGAGGGAGGGGGGCAACGCTGGGAGCCTCCGGAAGCCTCCCCTGGGAGGAGCGTCCTGGAGATTTGTGGCTTCGGAGGCCTTTGTCCTCCGGGCAGTGGCAGGTGTGCCCTCGCATGGGGTTTCCGGATCACGGGCTCTGGGCCAGGCGCTGTGCTGGGGCCGGGTTCTCAGAGAAGCTGGGGCCCTGCCTGGGGCTGCCCGCGGGCTCCCGGGAGGCAAGATGAAGATAAAGGAGAACAGTATCATCTCTCCTCGGCTCAGCGTGCCATCCTGAGGTCTCCGTGGGCCAGAGGTTCGGGGAGACTTCGCGGAGGAGGAAGCGTTGGGCTAGGTATTGCATAGGTGGTTGGAACAATGAAGCAGGTGGGAGAAAAGGCACAGGTGGGGTCTGGGAGGTGGGGAGTTGTCAGGTGAGTAGGGAGGGAACGCAGGGTCATCCGTGGCAGTGCTGGTTTGGGACTCCGATGCCAGGGATGCCGTTATAATGCCTGGTCCCTGCCTCATAGGACATGCTGGCTAGCGGGAAGGTCAGACTGCCTACATGAAAAGCCATGGCTTTTTACTTGAGGCCGAGGGAATAGCATGTGCAAAGGCCCTGAGGCTGGAGAGTGCTTACTGTGATCCAGGTGTGGCCGGAGGCCGGCTTGGCTGGAGTGAAGTGGGCAAGGGAGGGCCATAGTGCTGGAGGTAAGAGATGAGGAGGGCTTTGAAGGCCGCCGCACTAACTTCTCTGGAGAGCCGTCAAGGATTTTATTTTTTATATGATTTTTAGAAGTTGAGATTTAGCTTACAGACCATAAAATTCACCCCCCCTTTTTTTTTTTTTTTAAGATTTTATTTATTTGACAGAGAGGGAACACAAGCAGGGGGAGTGGGAGAGGGAGAAGCAGGCTTCCCGCGGAGCAGGGAGCCCGATGCGGGGCTCGATCCCAGGACCCTGGGATCATGACCCGAGCTGAAGGCAGGCGCTTAACGACTGAGCCACCCAGGTGTCCCAAAATTCACCCATTTTAAATATGGCTTGGTGACTACTTTGATATTTAGTATAAATACAAGTTGTATGGCTATCACAATCCATTACACTTCTGCCTTCTGGAAAGTTCTCTCATGCCTGTTTGTGGTCAGTCCCAGCTTCCACCCCCAGGCAACCCCTGATTTGCTTTCTGTGTCTATAGTTTTGAGATCCCCTATAAATAAGAATCATGCAGTATGTAGTCTTGTGTGTTTGGTGTCTTGCGGTTAGTGTAACATTGTTGAGGGTGGCCAATATCGTTACACATGTCATACTCACTTATTATTGCCAAGGAGCGTTCTGTTGTGTAGATACCCTGCCTATCACTCACCAGGTGATGGGTATTTGGTTGTTTTCCATTGTTTGGCTATTATGAATAAAGTTGCTATGAACATTTTTTTACAGGTTTTTGTATGAATATGTGTTTTTATTTTTCTTGGGCGGTTGGGTCATATGGTAGATACAGATTTAACTTATTTTTTTTAAGATTTTATTTATTTGAGAGAGAGATTGAGAGAACAAATGGGAGGAGGGGCAGAGAGAGAAGCAGACTCCCCACTGAGCAGGGACCCCCCCCCCCCATGCAGGACTCGATGCCAGGACCCTGAGATCGTGACCTGAGCCGAAGGCAGACGCTTACCTGACTGAGCCACCCAGGCGCCTGGTGATTAGAGTTCTTTAAGTGTTCTGAATAGAAGTCTTTTAATGTATGATTTGTAATATTTTTCTCTGGGGGGGGGTGTTTCAGGCAGAGAGGGGGCCCAAAAGTCATGGGGAGGGGGCACCTTGCATCTTGTTCCAGTCCCAGCAAGAAGCCTTCCTCTGCCTCACACGTGGGGCCCTGCATTAGGATTTCCTAGGTCAGAGGGCCCCTGGATCACTGGGTCACTGGGCCGCTGGAGCAGGAAGCTAGTTAGGCACCCACAGGGAGGGATATTCGCTGTCACCAGAGAGCTTGCCCCTGCTGGCTCAGTCAGTCATTCGGGCTTGGGGGGACGCCAGCAAGTCCTAACCTAACCAGAGGGCAATGTCTGCAACCCACAGTCACTTCCCTGGGGAATGAGCTTGCTGGAGGGCCAGGTTCTGGGGAACGAGGGAGCAGCTGATCGAGCGACTCCCGGGCCCCAGAATTCCTGGGGTGTCAGAGTTGTCCATCGGAGGACTGGAATGTTGGGTTTGGAAGGCTCTAGGACCAGGCCAAGGGTGACAGCCATGGACCATATTCCTGTTGGCTAACTTGGGCCTGTAGGTGTCACTCATGTGCCCCGGGGGATTATCTGTCTCTGCTCTTAGGGCTGGCAGCCCTGCATGAAGTTCATCCCATGGCTGTGCTAAGACAGGTCATCGTGTCGCTGGCTCAACTTGCTGACCTGACAGCCATTTGGAGGGCACTTTGCAGACTCCTGCCGTGAGCCTTGTGGATTGGCTTCTTTATCAGTCAGAACTCTTTTGGTTGCAAGGGGCAGTGCCCCTCAAATAGGTTTAGGCAAAAAGAGAAAACGATGCATGGGTGTGAGGATTTGTTGACTGGTGTAAGTAAGGCGCTCAAGGGACCAGCTTCAGGCTCAGCTGGATCCAGGCCCTCCATCCAAATCCAGCAGCTCAGCTCTGCTTTCTCCACATTGGCCTCATTCCCTGGCAGGCTCCTCCATGCGATAACTGGGATGGCCCTGTAGTCGCTGGCATCCAACCCACACCCAGGCAGCCCCAGAGAAAGAAAATAACCCTTCCTAAAGGTAGCAGCCAGAGTCCAGGCCCTGGTGCTCCTTGCGTCATATGATTTTCCCTTCCCTAACCACGGGGGCTCTGGCCAGGCCTGGGTCACGTGCCGACTCCCCTCGTGTGTGGCGGGGACAGCCCATATAAGTCTTACGGATCAAGAATGGAGGAAAGGGTTCTCTGAAAGAGAATAGCGTTCTGTGACCACGGATGGGTAAGGATAGGGCTGGACTGGCAGAGGCGGCCTCAGAGCCGAGCACCCGGAGAGCACGGATTTCCCCTGTTCCCGAGGACCCCGGGGGTGATGCTTTTGCCCAGAATCCTCTGCTCATCCAGTGGGGCTCTGTGTTCCCTTTCCCCACTGGACAATGTGCTCGCCAGACAGAGGCCTGCAGCTCTGGGGCAGGACCGGGTCTGGCCCCTGGCGAGCCCTCCGTGAACGTCTGGTGCAAGAGAGGGTGTGTGCACAGGGCAGTGGAGGAGAGGGCCCGGGGACGGCGGGCCTGTCTTGTCTGCCCCAGGCTGCCCATGCGTGTCAGAATCCGTAGCAGCCTGTGTTCGGGGGGAGTCCCACTCAGCCAAACCTGCGGGGTCCCCGTGGAGGGCTGCTGGGGCTACGACAGCTCCTCCTGCCGACCCCCAAACCTCCCTGCTCCCGATTCTTGCCTGCCAGGCCCAGGAGGCGGGCAGAGACCGCACGGCCGACCGCGGAGTCCAGCAGACCAGGACACGGGCCAGGCCACACCATTGCCACACTGGGCCCACGCTTGCTGCCACTGCTCTGTGCCTCGGTTTCCCTCTCTAGGGAAGAGGGGGATGGGGGCCCCCGCCCCACTGGGTAGGGGGGTGCAGGAATCCTGCTGTGTCACCACTGGGGGGGCCCTGGCCCGTGGTGACATGATGAGGTGATCGCTCTCGTCTGCCCGCAGGTGAGGGGCGATGGCAGACAGGACGTGACCCGCACGGACCCTTCTCCACACACCGAGTGGCACCACCATGCAGAAGCCCAGCGGCCTGAAGCCCCCCGGCCGTGGGGGGAAGCACTCGAGCCCCGTGGGCCGGACGTCCACTGGGTCGGCCTCCGTGTCTGCGGCGGCGGCGGCGGCCACCGGCTCCAAGGAAGGTGCGCGGGGCCGAAGGTGGTGGGTGAAGGGCCGGGTGTGGGGAGCGGTTCTTCCAGAAGAGCCCCTCAGAGACCAGCCTGGGGGCTAGCAGCACACGGAAGTTCTTCCTTCTGTCTGGCTGTAATCCCTTTCCTGATTAACTAGCGCCGAGCACTGATGCACGCTTTATGGGTGCCGTTCTTTTTCACGCTCCCCCTGCTTGGGACGCAGGTCGTACTGCGGGCTCCGCTTAGGGGTGAGAAAGTGGGGATCCGGGTGGGCATGGCACTGGGCCCAAGGTCACTCAGCCAGGATTCAAACTCCAGCCTCCACCGGCCTCCCCGCCCCCTTTGTGTTCCCTTCCAGGGTCTGGGATTGTCCTAGCGAGCCAGCTCCATCTTCCCGCCAGCCTTCTTGTCTGCCACCCAGAACCATGTCCTTTAGCCTTTCCGCCCCTGACCCGTCGTCCTCCTGCTGGTGGGCGGAGGTGGGGGCTGGGTTCCCCGGGCTGGGGGTGGGGGACAGCTGTTAGCTACGTGCTCTTCTGAGGATGAGAGTAAGGGAGCCCACAGTGGAATATTCAGGAAGTTTGCTGCAGAGGTAACATTGCCTGTCATCTTCACCCTTAGAGGCAACCGTTATTTTGGTTTCTATCCTTCTACTTTTTTTTTCCTACCTGCTTGCAATCATGCTGCATATACAACTTGAAAATCTGTTTTTTTCCCTTCTAATATGATCAAGTGGATTTTTCCTCGTCATTTTTAATGGCTGTAAGGTATCCTGTCCATCCAACAACTATAAACGAAAGGCCTGCTTTGTTGACACAGTCTTAACCACCAGAGCACTCGTTCTGAGCAAAACCGGAAGTGGGCCTAGCCCTCCCTCGGGGCTGCTGGTCTGGTGGGGGACATGGAGTGTCATGAGATCCTAGAACTGGGGCCTGACCAGGTCTGGGAGTTCAGCCCTGAGGAGGGGACAGGTGAGCCGAGGTCCAGAGGGTGATAGTCTATTAGTTGAAGAAGGGAGGGTGTTCCAGGCAGAGGAAACAGCTCATGCAAAGGCCCAGTGGCAGAAGAGCACATGGCAAATATTAGGGAGGGCAAGAAAGAGAGTGTAGCTGGCATGTGGCCAGTGACAAGTGTGCTGGTGAGAGAGGATGGGCGACAGTGGGGACAGCTTGGGGGGCTGTCCAGGGCATTTCGCTTCTGTTGTAATAACACCGGGAAGCCATCGGAGAGTTTAAATCAAAAGGAATATGATAAAAAAAGAATTGGAAACGTGTTCTTAACTCCTTCTCTGCAGTTGGGGATGATTGTTTCCTATTTTTCCACTTTGATAAATGACGCTGTGATGAATGTCTTTGGGCACAAATCCTGGCTTTGATTACCCTCCAGCCAGCAGGGTAAGACACTGTCCGTCTCATCTGATTGGTACAGAAGTTTGGAGAGACAGAAAAATAGCCGGGGGCCAGATTAGGCAATCGGGGCCCTGGGTGGAGTCAAGGAAAGTCTGAGCCAAAGGTATGGAGAGTTGGCAGAACCAGGGCCTTGGCAGAGTCAGGCAATAAGGCTGGGAGGGTAAGGAAGCTGTGTTGTATGGCCCCTGGGCAGACTTCTGCAGGCAGGCTTGTCCAGAACAGTCCCATTGGAGGCCCAGACTTCCTTTCCAGTGTGACAAATCCTCCTTTACTCATGACATTCCTGAACAATGGGAAGAGGCCAGAGAGAGAAAACACAGGGGAAAGGATGTTCTGGGGGGACAGAACAAGTGATGCAAAGGCCCTGAGGCAGGAATGGACCTGGTTTGTGAGAGAAGGAAGGAAGACAAGTCTGGGTGGAGAGGAGTGTGAAATGAGGTTGGGGAGGGTGGCGGAGGCAGATCGTGAAGGGCAGGGGTTTGGGTTGGTTTTCGGGGTGACCAGGGCTGTTGGAGGGTGTTAGCAGAGGAATGGTTGGACACTCACGTCCCTCAGCTCACTGTGTGGAGAACGGGTTGTGGGGGTGAGGAGCCCAGTGAGGAGGCGTGTGGCCACCCAGGTCGGGAGGCCTGCACTCGCTGCCAGGGCTAGGGGAGGTCAGAAGGCCGACCACCAGGAGTGGGCCATCAGGGAAGGCTTCCCAGAGGAAGCGGGAATGAGCTCAGCCTTCAGGATGGAGGGAATGTGAGTGTGGAGAGGAGGAGGGCCTGCTGGCAGTGGAGGAAGGGCATGGGCAAGGGCACGAAGGGGGGCTGAGCTGGGTCCAGTGGGGGTTGTGTGGAGACTCCCCGGGAGAAGGTCACCAGCCTGACCCGACCCTCTTGTGTCCTGGAGAGAGCCCCGTCACACCTTCTGGGTTTTGTCCTCATTGCTCCCTCCCCGATCAAGAGGGGCCTGAATTCTGGCTCTGATCCCGCCCTTAATGCCCCTTCTAACTAACTGCCCCTGCTGTGGGACCCTGGAAGAGGGACTTAATCTCTCTGAGCCACAAATGGGATCCGGAGAGTTAATGAGCGCCAAGTGCCTGCAGTCCAAAACTCAAGAAGGACTCCTTTCTTTTCCTTTCCCCATCCCTCCATAGTGCCATTACGGAAAGTTTTGCGAGTGATAAAAGCAGCAGCCACCACCCTTCTGCTTAACCTAATCACAGCCGCCACTGTGACAGAGCTCCTTCCGGGCTTTTCTCCTATGGCACATGACCGTTGGAAGCGGTTCAGTCGTGGGCCGTGCCCAAGTCTGCCACTCACCGCGGCGCGTCTTACTGCCTTCCGTGGGAAGTGTCCCCCCCCCACCTGAACTGCTGCAGTGTCTTCGCTGGTCTCTGTGTGGCCTGCTGCTTGCTTCCCCTCAGGGTGGGGGCTGCGGGGTCTGACTCTGCCTGGGGCCCCCCCGCACCCCCCCCACCCTGCAGGACTGTTCCAGAGAGAGGAGGTGCCACGCCGTGAATGCCCGATTGATGACAGAGCCACACCCCCGTGCCCGCCGGGGCATCTGGGCTTGGCGTCCCCCTCCCTCTGCCTCTGGCAGATCCCAGCAAGGCTTCCAGGCGGCGGGGAGGGAGCAGAGAGCCCAGAGCAACTGGCCTGGCGAGAGGAGGAAGATTTCTGAGGCCCACAGCGGCAGCTTTTGTCCCAACTCTGCTCCGGGTCTCAGAACCAGAGTCTCTGGAGAGGAGGAGGGGCAGGTGGAAAGACCAGAGGAGGACAGGGTCACCCCCCCCCGCCCCCCGCTGGCTCCTTGGGCTCCCTCACCCACCCCAAGGCTCTGGCCATCTGCTGTCCGAGGTGCAGGACGTGCCCACCCCTGTAGGAGGCCGGGACCCTGTGTGAGGGGCACTGGGGCCCCAGAGGTGGGTCTGGTGGAGACTGGAGCCTGGGAGTGATGGTAGGGGGGCGGCAGCAGCAATAAGTGGACTCTGCTCTGGGAATCGGGGCAGTGGCTGTCTCCCAAAGTGTGAGCTCAGCCTCCGGGCTGAGGGTCTGGCCCAGAGCCGGGCCTGGCCCGGTGCCCCTGCCCCCAGCCCTGTGGAGACGGAGGGGGGCTGCATCAGTCCCCAGAGCTGGGACATACAGGAAGCGGCAGGAACAAGGGGCCGTTGGAGGGGGACTGTTGTCCTGGGAGGCGGCCCAGAGGTGGTCAGAGTGGCAGGTGCGCAGGAGGGCCGTCTGGGACCCACCAGTGCGCAGAGGCTCATGAGGTCGGGGGCAGCCCCGCCGGGCAGGATGGAGCCCCCCTGGAGACTGCTTCAGGTCAGGCTGTCACGGAGACTCTTGCTCAGGAGGTGACACTGGTACAAAGATCTGAGTGACAAGCAGCAAGCAGCCCAGCCGAGCTGGGAAGAGCACCCAGGCAGAGGGACTAGCGGCTGCAAAGGCCCTGAGTCTTGAGGTGTCTGCGGGTCAGAGCATGGCTCGAGTGGGCAAGGGGGGAGTGTCGGGAACAGGTCCAGGGCAGGCGCCGGGGCCCCAGTGGGGAGCTGGGAGCTGGCACGGGGGTCCGCCTGGGGTTTGGAATCCATCCTGGGCCTGAGGGAGGAGAAGGGGGTCCAGGCTTCCAGGCCGGCGGAGGGTCCACCACTGCCCCGCGATGGTGGGCAAGAGGGGATGGCAGCAGGCTGTGAACAGGAGCCCTCAGCCCTCCCGCGGGGTCTGCTTCTGGGCCTCAGGTGGAGGCAGGCAGGCCAGGTGGTGGGGGTCCCTCCTGGCCCCAACAAGAATGGGTGACCTGGGGAGTGACATGGGGAGGACTCAGGGCTGCCGGGCAAGGGACAGACACAGGCCACTGCCGCGCTCCCCCAGGGCAGGCAGGTCCTCAAGGGGCCCCTCCCCTCCCCCCGGCGCTGTGGTCCGGCCCCAGAGGTGTCCCATTTACGAGGGACAGTGTTTGACCCTCTCTGCTTCACCAAGGCGTCTTACCATGCTGCTTCTCTTGAACCACCCAGGGAGAGAACTGTTCTTTCCATTTTCAAGCTGATGAAACTGAGGCTCAAGCTGTCATCTGAGTTGCCCAGAACAATAGGGCCAGAGAGTGGCGGGGCTGGAGTGGAGGCTCAGGTGGGCTGGGTCTGAAGCTGCCTTAGGCCACTGGCACTTACCACCCTGCGCAGGGGTGGGGTGGCTGGGACCCCCGGTTCAGTCCTGTCCTGGGCAGGTGGCAGGTGGGAGGAGTGATCGGTTCTCATTAGGCTGGGCACAACTGTCCCCCAAATTGCCTATGGCCTTTCCTCATGCTGGGGACCCAGGACATGGAGGTCAAGGATGGGTATGCACGGGAGTTCCCCCTTCAGGCAGGGAGGAGGCCACTCGGGGCAGGGTCCACTGCCTGTGTCGTGATCCCCCCAGAGGGCCTACACAGGGCTGGTCCCAGAGCTTTTCCGTTCTGGCTTACAGAACTGGGACCCAGATGCCCCCCGGTACCCGGTGGGCGCTCCAGACCCGGGAACCAGCCCGATGTGCCCCAGCTGGGACCCATAGGGCTGGAGCTGGCCTCTAGTCTTAGACACGGGCCCTATCCTACTCCACCCCCTGGAGGGTGATGTCTTTCACCTTGGTACCCCGCTCCCTGGGAGGGCAGGTGGCATCATCCCCGTTTCCAGTGACTTGGCCCAGCCGCCGTGCAGACATGGGCAGAACCAGGACAGACTTCCAGCCGTTGCCCCTGCAGAGGCTGCACGAGCCCCAGGCAGCACCCCACCCCCTTCAAGGTCAAGTTCTCCGGCCCTCCTCCCCTAACCACATCCTAAACTTTTTAATGGCATCAGGAGGGGGAAAGCCAAGCTGAGCATTTCTGTGGCTGGACTGCAGAGCAGGTGGGGGGCAGGGCAGCCTCCTAATGTTCCTGACGTCGCCTGGTATTGATCCGGGGGGCAGGGGCCCATCTGCCAATGCCTGCCTGCCGGCCGTGGTGTAGCCAGAGCAGGGCTTCTCCATGGGGAGCTGGCTCTGCTCTTTCCAGGGTAAGCCTCGCACTGTCTTCCGCACCTCGGTCCCCGCCTGAGTCTGCTGGCTGGGGGCTCTGTCCTCCTGGTTTGGGAGTAGGGGGGAACGGAAGGGGACTTCTGAGTCCCGTTTGGCTCAGGAAGGACGCCGAGCTGTCTTTGGGACAGAGCCCACCCCGGAGTGGACTGATAGAGGGTTCCTTCTTCCGGGGTGGCTGGCTGGAGACAGCAGAGCCGGGGGACGCCAGGCCTGTTGCGGCCTCAGGGGGTGGGCCCTGCCGTGGTCTGGGTGGGCCCCGGGGTGGATTCAGTCGCTGATCAGAAGGACTGACTGGAGAGTGGACCAGGCTGGGGGACGCACTGTAGGAAAGCTGGCTCCCTTGAGGAATGCTATGGGGACCCGGTGCCTTCCTTCATGACCCCTGCCTTGAGCACCTGCTAGGGACAGGAGGGGGCTTAGAGCAGAAGGCTGCTTTGGGGTTCGTGGTGCATTTATGTATGTTGCTCTGGGGCCCCCGGGGACGGGAGGTCAGGGTCGTGGCCAGTCTGCATTTCAGCCTGGTCGTGGGCTCCAAGGATGGAGAGGGGAGTCGGTGTGCGCCCCCCTACCCAGGGCTTGCATTCTGAGTGGGACTTGGATGAGTACCCTAGCAGCCTGGGAGGCGGGCTGTGCGAACCAAGGGAAATCGGAGTCCTGCGGAGTGGCTGTGCCAGTGAGGGGCGTTGGAGCTAGTCTGATGGACACAGAGAGGAAGATGCCAGGGTGACCATTCTATCTGGGACAGCCCTAGTTTATGTCTGTGGTCTTGGCATGACACCGTATTAATAGCGCCTCCCTTCTTTTCAAGGTGTCTGGTTTGGGATGACGAATCACGTGGTCACCTTCTTTATAGCCCCTCCTACGAGGTTGTGGTGCTCATCAGCACGTTAAAGCCTCTGACAAGTCCTGCAGCAAAAATAACCCTAACTTTGTTTAAGCTGCTATTTCTCAAGCTTGTTGGAATTTGGAGATTATTTATTTTCATAATACCTATTAATCCCCTGTGGAACTATGTTCTGTGGAACATTTAAGGAACCACTTGCTTCCTTGAGGGGCTGGGTCTTAGCATAGGCACGCTTTTTTTCCCCTCCGACCTTCCAGGACAGAGGGCCAACTTCATTACATGCTTCAGTTCAGAGCATATTGTCACTGTGAGCCCCTGCAAAGCCCCTCTTGTGTTTTTGTAAAATTGATACCTTTTTATCATGTTCCCTGCATCCAGGCATCTGTGTCCATGTCTGTGTCAGGACACTCTTCAGCCCTGCTTTCTGACCAGGTATCACATCAGAAACACCTTTCCGTGTAACCTGGAAGAATTATTTTTATTTTTTTAATTTTTTTTAAATCTTTTTTTTTTTT
>NC_138373.1:9326566-9346560 GCF_054177405.1 Leptonychotes weddellii | reverse complement strand
AGAGATTTTAATTATACTGTATCTAAAAAGACCTTTAAAAGTATCAAAGGGCACCTGGCTGGCTCCGTCAGAAGGGCATGCAACTCTTGATCTCAGGGTTGTGAGTTCAAGCCCCATGTTGGGTGTTGAGATTACTTAATAATAATAATATAAATAAATAAATACATGTAGGGATGCCTGGGTGGCTCAGTAGGTTAAGCGTCTGCCTTTGGCTCAGGTCATGATCCCAGGGTCCTGGGATCGAGTCCCACATCGGGCTCCCTGCTCCTTGGGAGCCTGCTTCTCCCTCTGCCTCTCTCTCTCTCTCTCTCTCTCTCTCTCTGTCTCTCATGAATAAATAAATAAAATCTTTAAAAAAAAAAAAAAGAATATAATGTAGAGGAAGTGTCCAGTCCGTCGAGGGCTGGGGCGCTGGTACTTCATAGATACCATCTGCAGTCTTAATAACCACGGCGTTGGCCCCCTGTTGATGGTCCCCGCGGCTCCTTGGGCAGCGTTACGAGGAGGGTGCGGGCTGGGCCATCTTCTCATTTGTGGCTTCCTCCACCTAGGACTGCTTTTCAGAGCAGCTTTTCCTAAAGAAGGTGCCCACCTCATCTGCGGGGAATGGACGGGGTTCCCAGATCCCTGCAGAGGCTCCTTATAATACAGGATTGTCCTAGATCAGGACTGAGGGCCCCCAGGAGTTCAGCCCGGGCACAGGGCACCAGCAGGACAAGGTCTGTGAGCTGGCGATTATTTTCCGTGGTTTATGCCACCTGCAGAGGGCTCAGCCACCTGCCTCGCTTTACCCAGGGGTGGAGCCCCTTGCCCGAGGTCATCGGAACCTGCCTGGAAGACTTTCTTCTGCCTCCTAGGACCCTTTGTGGGTTTTTTTCTTTTTTTTAAATTGTTAGGTCTTCGTATAAATCATTCTCATCGAAATAACACCAGGCAGGGCTCACTGTGCGCTTGTATGGGCCAGGCACTGAGAACAGCCCAGAACTAGGGTGCAGGTGAGGAGGAGCCCCAGGTAGGGCTAGAAGCTGCTGGCCTCTGGGGCTCCGGGGCCTGCTTCCTCAGCCAGCATGGCCTCTGCCTGGTGGGATCTCGGGGGTGGCAGAGAGCCTCGGGGGCCCTCCCCACCAGGGGTCTTCTCTAGATGGGACATGGAAGGGGGGACATCCCTACATAGGATGGAGTGAAAGATGAAATTGCTCCCTACTTGTAAGGAACTGCAGGGTTTGGCCAGATTCTGGAAAACGGGTCCATTCAAGGGAGCCCAAGGGATTGGGGGTGATTATAGTTTGAGGCTTCGCATGGCAGGTGCTCAGTGCCCGTTGTTTGGTTTGACTTTGTGCCCTACACCAAGAGCCGGAGGCTGTGGCCGGTGGGCTCTGCTGCCTCTTGCCTCGGAGCCTAGGTGAAGCACCTGATCTCTCCAAGCCTGTTTCTTCCTCTCGCAATCAGACATAACAAAATTATTTCACAGGATTAACCGGGAGGGTTGGATGAGCTCCTGCAGTAGGTCTGCCTCTCAGCGCAGAGCATCAGTGAACGGCCGTGATCACTGTGGTTGTCAGTCAAGTTCGGCAGCGAAGCCTTTGGATCTCCCAGCTCACAGCTGAGAGATCCCCTGGGTCAGGACCCCCATCCTGGCGGCCAAGGCCCTGGGTGCCACGTGCTTGCCCGTTACCACTGCCAGGGTCCCAGAGAGAGAACCCCTGTGCTTGGTCTCGTATGTCCGGCTTGTCCTTGGAGTTGTGTGGCTTCCCCAGCCCCCAGAGGGCCTGGCTTCCAGTGTTGACACACCATTCTGCCAGGCTGAGAGGAGGATGCTGGTGGGAGCCACTGCCCCACGGCCCCGGGAGGGACTAGAAACCGCAGCTCTGTTGGGCGTGTGGCGGTATCTGCTGGCCTCCCGTCCCCCATCTCTGTTTCATCCACGCTTCAGCCTCTGGCGTCAAGAAGGATGGGGCCTTCTCTGTCTGATGCTGCATCTGGTGGGAAGTGGGGGCGAGGCAGCCTGCAGACCTCCCGGTGCGAATGGGCAGGCTTCCTGAGCCCCATTGCGCAGGAGGCCCCCCTGAGAGGCCCAAGAGCCAGATAACGCACAAAGTACAAAGCACGAGCGTTCAAGCCCTGCTTTGTCTTTTATGAGTGACCTTGAGCTAGTGGCTTCTCTTCCCTCCCACTTCCTCATCTGTAGCCCATCAGAGCCCAGGCCCGGGAGGCAGGCCCCTTCCCTGGGTTTGAGTCCCGATTCTGCTATGTGGCCTTGAGCAAGGCTGTTACCTCTCGGAGCCTCAGGGTCATGCTTCCTCTAATGAGGGGCTGGGCCAGCGCACCCCTCGGCCCAGAGAGCCTGGAGTTCAGCCCCGGGAATGTCGGCAGAGATGGGCTTGCCTCCCACTAACCTCCGCCCCCCGCTTTTCCTGCTCTATGCAGCTGCAGCTCAGGGAGAGGAGACTCTGGAGTGGAGCAAGATGGTTTTCTGGCCCCTTCCTTGGCCCGAGGTGTCTGTGGTTGTCACCAGCTGTCCAGGAACAGTCTGAGAGCCTTTTGTAGGGCCCCGAGCTGACTGGGGCAGAGGGGTGGGGGAGACACAGAGACCACTCATGAGATCTAAGGCCCACCTGGGGTCGTGGCTGGTGTCAGGTTAACAGCCAGGGGCTGGGGCCCACCGGGATAGGGAGGTGGCAGCTTGGAACCCTCGAGAAGGGGTTCATTCACGGCCCTCGATCTTGAGTGACCCTGAGCAGTGAAAGGTGTTGCTCCCGAGGAGGCATGTTGCTGAGCTTTTGAATCCTTGGAACCTGCCGGGAGGGGTTGGGAGATAGGGAGAGACCTTGGGTCGCCCAAGGCCCCACGGCCAGCCACGCCTGCCTCAGTTTCCCCACCCGTGAGCCGGCGCAGACACCTCCCTGTGCCCGCTCGGGCCCTGACCGCTTCCTCTCTCCCCCCACCACCCCGACAGGCTCCCCGCTGCACAAGCAGGCCTCCGGCCCGGTTGCCGCCACCCCCGCCCCCGCCGAGAAGCCGGGCCCCAAGGCGGCCGAGGTGGGCGATGACTTCCTGGGGGACTTCGCGGTGGGCGAGCGGGTGTGGGTGAACGGCGTGAAGCCCGGCGTGGTGCAGTACCTGGGCGAGACGCAGTTCGCGCCGGGCCAGTGGGCCGGCGTGGTGCTGGACGAGCCGGTGGGCAAGAACGACGGCGCGGTGGGCGGCGTGCGCTACTTCGAGTGCCCGGCCCTGCAGGGCATCTTCACGCGGCCCTCCAAGCTCACCCGGCAGCCCACGGCCGAGGGCTCGGGCAGCGACGCGCACTCGGTGGAGTCGCTCACCGCCCAGAACCTGTCGCTGCACTCGGGCACGGCCACGCCACCGCTCAGCAGCCGGGTCATCCCGCTGCGGGAGAGCGTCCTCAACAGCTCGGTCAAGACCGGGAACGAATCTGGCTCCAACCTCTCGGACAGCGGTTCCGTGAAGCGTGGTGACAAGGACCTGCGCCTGGGAGACCGCGTGCTGGTGAGTTCCTCACCCCCACCGCCGCCCCGCCTTCCCTGCAGGCTGGACCCCGGGGGTGGGGGTGGGGGCGGGATGGGGACTTGGGGGGCTCGGGCGGGGCCCAGGCTGGGGCTCTCAGGCCTCATCAGAACCACAGAGTGACCGGGGACGCAAGTAAAGTGAGCTCTGGAGACTGTTGCTGTGTGATCCTGGGCAAGTGTCTTAACCTCTCTGGGCCTCAGTCTTCCCACTGATAAAATGGGTTGGAACGCGAGAATACGTGCGTGTTAGCTCTTGCTGATCTCCTCCAATGATCCAGCCCACCAGCATGGATGCGCCCTGTACTGGAAAAGGCTGAGGACGGGAGCACTCGAGATCCTCGGCCCCGTCACACCTAATCCGCTGTGACACAGGGATCGCTATTGCTGTGGGGGAGAGAATTGGGTCACTGAAGCCAGGGGGACCTCCAGCTGAGTCTTCCTGCCAGGGACCCCTCTTCTCTGGTGGTCCCTGGCGTTGGGGCCAGGTTGCAAGGGGGCAGTGGCCCCCAAATCCTTCTGAGTCTGGATCCATCCTTCCCGAGTCTGGACGAGGCAGTTCTTCCCTGTCATCTGCTGTGGCCAGGCCTGGTCTGGGGGTGGCAAGGTGATGATCGGATGGGGTCTTGTCCTGCTATGCCAAGCCCAGAGCTGGGGTGGCCCCCCCAGACCCACAGTGTTGGTTTCTCAGAGTCCATAGTCTCTCATGGTTCATCACTCCCTCCAATTCCCCCCCCCTCATTTTTCCCTTCCTTCTCCTAGTGTCCTCCATGCTATTCCTTATGTTCCACAAATAAGTGAAACCATATGATAATTGACTTTCTCTGCTTGACTTATTTCACTTAGCATAATCTCCTCCAGTCCCATCCACAAGCAGGGTTTTAGAGGGGAGGGGGGATTGGTTAGCCCGGTGATGGGTATTAAGGAGGGCACGTACTGCATGGAGCACTGGGTGTTATATGAAAACAATGGATCATGGGTCACCACGTCAAAAACCAATGATGTATGGTGACTAACATAACATAATAAAATTAAAAAAAAAAAAAAAGAACCACAGTGTTGGGAAGGAGAGAATAACACATGGGACAGTCCCAGAAGGGGGTCTGGTGGGCTTGGGTGTGAGGAACCAGTGTGAGGTAGTCAGCTGGGGGGAGAGGTCCCTATGTTTGTCAGAGAATCTTCCTGGGGGACAGTGGCGACCACATGCTGGGGGCTCCAAGGCTGAGTCGGGAAGGGCCCATTGTGGGGACCGCAGGAGGGTATCGCTGCCTGGGATTCTCCCTCCCTACCCCGAGGACCTCACTTAAGGCCAAGGTTCCCCCTGGAGGCTCCTGAGAAGAGCATTTGGGCTGGGGCAGGGGGACGAGAGGAAATGTTTACGGTCATTGCCTTGTTGGATCCTCAAGCCCACACTGTGATATAATTTTATCCCCACTTTGTGGATGGAGACACTGAGGCTCAGAAAAGTTTAAGAACTTGCGTAGTAACTTGCCAAGATGCAAACCAGCCCCCGAAGCCTGCCTTCCTGAGTCTCTCTACCCTGGTGATCTGTCTGGGGTCTACCCTCCCACCCCCCGCCCCGGGGCCAGCTTGCCCGCCTGCTTCCCTGTGGACAGAATCACCCGCTGCGGTGATCTGGTGGTGGGCGTGGCCAGACCTGGTCCCCCTCCTCTAGTGGCTTATAGTCTATCAGGGGATAGAGACTGTGATGCATGTGATTGCAGACATCAGTGTTTCCTTGTGAATCTGGATACGTGCCACGAAGAAACACAGTGCTCTGAGAGCCCATCACGGAGGCTTGACCTGGTGGTAGGCATTTCCAAGGCCCGGTGTTAGGCCTGAGATGCAGGGAATGAACTAGAGAAATAGAAGAGTAGCGGGGCTGAGCCAGGAGCAAGGGAGCTGGGGCAGGAAAGTGCCCATGAGGCTGGCGTGCACTGACCCTGCATGTCTGGGGCCGGGGTGGAGGGGGTTTGCTCTGTTTGCAGAGGGAGCCATGGAAGGCTCTATGCAGCAGCATGAGCAGATCCATGCTTTAAGCTCATCTTGCTTGCTGCTTTGTGGGGACAGGATGGGAGGGGGCAGTAGTGGAGCAGGGGAGTGTCCGGGGGCTGCTGTGGGACAGGGGAGGCTGGACTCTCAGGGTCTGGTTAGTGTCACGTGAGTGCCCTGGGTGTGGTCTGCGACCTCTTTGGGGGAGGAAGTGGAGGCTGGGGGGGGGCGGTTTGGCCAGCTCTGGTTGGTCCCCAGGCTGGGGGAGCAGGGAGGTTGAACCCCAGTTTGGTCCTGTCTGGAACTCCCCTTGCACCTGCTCCCCCTTCAGGGGGTGGGAACTGGACGTGCAGGGCAGGGGGGCATACAAGCCCACACGACGTGGGCATTGTTCTAGAAGGGTCTGCCAGGCCCTAGCCCATCAGCAGGGCTGGTAGCAGCCAGAGTGGACGGGCCCTGTTGAGGTCCCACTGCTTTCTTGGGGGTGTCGCTCACCCCAGGCACTGTGCCCAGCACTTTCTATACCTAGTCCTTTTGGGTCCTGCCTGCTGCCTTAGAAGGTGGGAATTATCCTCCCATTTTACAGATGAGAAAACTGAGCTCAGCCCTGGATCACACAGCCTGCCCAGGGTCACGCAGCCGGGAGGCGATAGACCATTCATTCCTCTATTTATACTCATCAACTGTGGCTGCCCTAGAAGCAGGATATGCTTGGATTCTGGGTGGGGGAGAAGAACTTGAACATGGGGTTTGTTTCTGCCGGGTGGATGGAACCCCACCCACCCACCCCCATCTCACCCTAGTCTGCAGCTTCTCTAGGGTTAGTCCTGTAGCCCGGTCCGCTGCTCACTGCCGGGATCCAGCTGGCCTGACCGACCCCGCAACTTGCTGCTTCCCCGCGTGCCCGCTGTAGACACCTGCCACATCACCTTCCTGTCCCTACCCCGCCCTTTAAAAAAGTATAGGCTGGATGTGGGTGACTATAGAGGCCGGAACTTGTTTGAGGACAGGGACTCTAGGAAAAACAATACCCCCCCAAAAATATTGCTTTGCACAGTTTCTAAATCCTGTGATCCTGTACATGCATAATCAGGGCCCTTCCCAGGGGACTTGGAAACGGCTGGTGTAGAAGCTCTTAGCTTCACCAACTACAACACCTGCTTCTGAACGGGGTCAAAGGCATGAGCAGTGTTTATGTTCACTAAGTTGTGCTGTTCTTCAAAGATACCTATGTATCCTGGTTTCACTGGGGCCTCAATGTTACCTCCTGAGGTCCATGCACTAGTTAAGACCTCCTTGGTCTCCCTGCACTCCCCACCCAGGTCCCAGCACCCCCAGAGGCTCCCATCTCACCTGGGATAAAACCCACCTGCCTTCCCATGGCCCCCGGACCCTTGTGACCCACCTGCCCGCCATCAGATGACCCGGCTTGTCTTCCCTCCATCCTGGCCGGGCCCGGCTGCACCAGCCCACTCTCCTTTCCTCCAGTGTCCCAAGCCGGTTCCTGCGCCGGGGACACTGTCCCCCAGGGCTTCCCACAGCTCGCTGTCCCACTTCCACTAGGCTCTGCGTCATGGGCGCTCAGAGATAGAGGCCTCTGATGTCACTCTGCCTAGCCCCTGCCAACCACCTGGATTAAGAGCATTTATTCCCTTCCTCCCCCACTGCCTGTTTCCTGCCACAGCCGGGAGCCCCACACAGCTGTGCCCCCAGTGCCTACTGGAGCCAGGAAGGTGCTGGAACGTACCTGCTGCATGAATGACTCAGGGCCCAGTGGGTGGTCCCGAGCCAGAGGAGCACCACGGGCACCATGTTGGGGTTCCACAGGCTGGTTGAGCCCCAGCTTCCCCTCACTGGTTGCTGTTGAGCTCTGCAGAGGACCCCCGAGGGCCGCCCACCTCTGTCCCCTCCACTCCGCAAGAGCGACCCATCTCCCCAGCCAGCCTTCTTCCTGCCGGCACACCCCATCCCTGCTTCTGCACACTCCCGCAGGTGCCGCTCCCATGAGCCCCTCGCTGTACCATCAGCAGCCCTGCAAGGGGGGCCGGCTTGCCCCCCGCATCCTGACGGCAGAGCTGAACAGCTCTGGGGCGTTGTTCTCTCACCCTGATCGGCTGCAGAGGCGAGCATTTTAAGTGAGTCACCAGTTTGACTTCCTCAGAGGAAAGTCCCCGAGAAACAGATGAACTCAGTCTGCCCCCCGCCATTGCTCCATGAGACCCTGGACCTTAGCTGGTGCTTGGCCCAGGCCGGCAGGGACTCTGGGCCCTGAAAACCCACAGGTGGTGGAAAAGGGGAGGCCTGGGACTCCTCCCTCGGGAGCCTGGGACTCAGTGCACGGTGGGGGTGGATGTGAGGGAGGAGTTCTCTTAGCAAGCATCAGGAGCTCTCGTGCGGTAGGTGAGTGGATAAATAAACTGCTCCATCCAGACAAGGAAATGTTCTTCGAGGCCGTCAAGATAGGAACTAATAGGGGACGCGTGGGTGGCTCAGTCGGTGCAGCGTCTGCCTTTGGCTCAGGTCATGATGCCAGGGTCCAGGGATTGAGCCCCATCTCGGGCTCCCTGCTCAGCGGGGCACCTGCTTCTGTCTCTCTCTCTGCCCCCTACCCTGCTTGTTCTCTCTCTCAAATGAATAAAATCTTCCAAAAAAAAGGAGCTATCAAGCCATGAAAAGACATGTGGGGACCTTAAATGCAGATTGCTCGGGGACAGAAGCCCCTCTGAAAAGGTTCCTTACGGTGCTTTGATTCCAACTATTGACATTCTAGAAAAGCCAAACTTCGGGGACAGTAAAAAGATTAGTGGTTGCTATGGGCTGGGGGAAGGACAGGATGAACAGGTGCAGCCCAGAGGAGTTTTAGGGCACTGAAACTACTCTGTATGATCCTATATTGGTGGATACTTGTCATTATACATTTGTCAAAACCCCCAGAACGTCTACCACCACAAGTCAACCCTGATGTCAACTGTGGACTTCAGCTCTTAATCACGTGTCAATACCAGTTCCTCACTGTAACAAATGTACCACACTAACGCAAGGGGTTAATAAGCGGGGACGGCGGAGGGGAAGGAGGCGCGTGGATATTATGGGAACGCTCTGTGTTTTCTGGTCACATTTTCTATAAACCTAAAATCGTCCCCAAAAATCCATTAATTTTCTAGTAAATTGAATACTAAATAAAGTAAGAAAAGATTGGGGCGCCTGGGTGGCTCAGTCGTTAAGCGTCTGCCTTCGGCTCAGGTCATGATGCCAGGGTCCTGGGATCGAGCCCCGCATCGGGCTCCCTGCTCGGCGGGAGGCCTGCTTCTCCCTCTCCCATTCCCCCTGCTTGTGTTCCCTCTCTCACTGTGTCTCTCTCTGTCAAATAAATAAATAAAATCTTTAAAAAAAAAAAAAAGTAAGAAAAGATTAAAATATAAGAAATAAAAGAGAAGAGGCAGATCCTTAGTCTGGAGGGGTGGGGCCTGCCATACCCAGGTGGAGTCCTGGTGAGTGATCACTGCAGCATCTCAGGCGCCGCAGGGGGACGAGGGTCCCAAGGTTGTGCTGACCTGGCTGGAGGGTCAGCACCACACCCATCCCTTCTGGAAGCCTTTCCACTGTTTCTTGCCTTGCTCCCACCTCTGAGCGAATACCCGCCTGGCTCCGTTGTGCTATAGGAGGGAGGGATGAGGGAAGGATTGGGGCCCAGAAGCCGCTGCGGACCGAGGGTGAAGCAGAGCTCCCTGGGCCCGCCAGGAGATGGAAGTGCACTTCTAGCCACAGATCCCCCACCTGGGGGTAGTGGGGATCTGGGACAGGGGGGCCTGGTCGTTGGGCCCAGCCAGGATTGAAGAAGCAGGAGAGGGAAGCCCATCGGGCTCCACCACTCACAGACCACTCTGAACCTCTGTCTTCATCTGGGAGTGGGGTAACGCTGCCCCCCCCACCCCGCCTACAGAGTTGGGAGGTTTAGGATTCATGTCTTCAATATGCCCAGCACACAGTCCGTGTGGGAGTGGAGGGAGTTTTGATTGGCGAGCCGGTCCACGGGAGGCCTACAGAGGGGTGTTAGAGGAGGTAGCTTTGAGGTTCAGACAAAAGCCGTAGATCAACATGCACGTTTGCTTGTGCGTTTTCCTGAACCTGCCCTAGAACGGCAGGGAAGGGTTTTTTTTTTTTTTTTTAAAGCCTCAAGGACAAAGAGAACAAGAGAGGGGACAGCAACAATGACACCAGAGACCCAGGGTGGCCGAGTCCATGGTCAGTAGTCAGAAGAGCAGAGAAGCAATCGATGTCTCCCTCAGAAAGCCAAGGCTCAGGAGTCGGCCGCATGGTGGCCTCTGGAAATGGGGCTGATGTCAGGGCCAGAAACAGGAGAATTGGCTGAAAACTCTTCTGATGCCCCATCCCTGCCCCACTCTGCCTGGTGACCGTCCCTCCCTCAGATGGACACTTCATCTCCTGAGCGGGTCGGGCAGAGTCTTGGGATGGGGGGGGGGGTCCCAGGTAGGTTGGATTTAAAAAGGAGGATTCAGTGAACATTTGGATCCTGAAGGCTGAGCCCCTTTCCCAGCTGGCTGCTTCTAGAACTCTGGTCACTGAGCCCATGCCCTCCTCGGCGAACATAAGAAGCTTTGCTGTGGACAGTGGCCGGTCCTCTGGGAAATTAGAGAAGTCACACAGGCATTAAGTCTGAACAGAACACCACTGAATATAAGACAGTGCACAAAAAAGCTCTGGGAAATGAAAAAAATCTGATTATACATACAAGAAACCACACAGAAGTCTTAGAAGATGAATTTAAGGAAATTGCCCAGAAAGTAGAACCAAAAGACAGATGGAAACAGGAGAGAAAATAAGACTCAGAGGACCTGTCCAGCGGATCCAATTTCCAAATGCAGCAGTTCTAGAAAGAGAAAACAGGAAAAGGAGGATGGAAGTCAAGTAGGGAATGCGGGGAAATTCCCCAGGATGGACAAGGGTTTCTTGTTTGAAAGGGTCCATGGGAGCGCGGGAAAGGGGTTGGGAAGAGGCTCCCACCAACGCACCTCACTGTGTATCTGCACAGAGAGCAAGTCCTCCAGGTTTCTGGAGCGGGCAGATGGGCTCACCTGCAGGATCGGGACTCAGATGGGCTTGAAACGTCTCATCAACAGCCCTGGAAGACGGACACCTTCGAAATCCTGAAGGAAGGGACCCGGCCAAACTCACTCAAGAGTGAGGGATGTGGGGCGCCTGGGTGGCTCAGTCGTTAGGCGTCTGCATTCGGCTCAGGTCATGATCCCAGGGTCCTGGGATCGAGCCCCGCGTCGGGCTCCCTGCTCGGCAGGAAGCCTGCTTCTCCCTCTGCCACTCCCCCTGCTTGTGTTCCCTCTTTCGCTGTGACTCTCTCTGTCAAATAAATAAGTAAAATCTTTTAAAAAAAAAAAAAAAAGAGTGAGGGATGCAAGTGTTCACACAATGACTTGTACAGGGATGTTATTCACACTGACCAAAAAAGTGGAAACCTCCCAAATGTCCGAGAGTGGATGAACCGGCAAACAAAATGTGATGTAATCCATACGGTGGAATTTTATTTAGCCATAAAAAGGAATGATGCTGATAAATGATACTGCTGCTGATAAGCATGGGGAACCTGGCAAACGCTATGCCTAATGAAAGAAGACTAGACACAAAGGGTCACATACTGGTGATTCCATTGATAGGAAATGCCCAGAATAAGGCAGTCCATGGAGACAGAAAGTACCTGAGTGGTTGCCAGGAGCTGGGGGTGGGGGTCCGCTCCTGGGCATGGGGTTTCCTTTTGGGGGTGATGAAAATGTTCTGGAATCAGATAGCAGTGATGGTTGCAAACTAAAAGCCACTGAATTGTACGCTTTATACTGGTTAAAATGGTGAATTTGATGTAACCTGAATTTTTACCTTGATTAAGCCAAAGGGAGGCTAGAGTAAAAAATAGTGTCCCAAATTGCAAAGGTTTGAAGAGTTTATTTCCTCATGCACCTTTTCTTAAAAAGCCCTGGGGGGATGTGTTTGACCAAAAATAAGGAAGTAAACCAAGAAAAATGGAAGACCTAGGATCCAGGAAATGGGGTCCAGCCCAGGAGAGGCGAAGGGACTCCTCAGGGCGATGGTGCAGGAAGAGGCGAGGCTGGTGGCCCCATGGTAGGTCACGTGGCTGCAGGAGGGTCTTCTTCAGAAAGAACTTGATGGAATTCCCCAGGCCTTTCCCAAATGAGAAAGTTTGGGGTGGAATTAGTCTTTTTTTTTAGATTTTAGTTATTTATTTATTTGACAGAGAGAGACACAGCGAGAGAGGGAACACAAGCAGGGGGAACGGGAGAGGGAGAAGCAGGCTTCCCGCGGAGCAGGGAGCCCGACGCAGGGCTCGATCCCGGACCCTGGGATCAGGACCTGAGCCGAAGGCAGGCGCCCAATGACTGAGCCACCCAGGCGCCACTGGGGTGGAATTAGTGTTAAGTCTGTAAAGGCTAGGCAAACAAATGATCATAAAAGACAATTATCTGGAGGGAAAAATTTGTGCTGGCAAGGAAAAAGCACCTGCAGCCTCCCATACTCATCCATGAGCAGCTTTTACTTAGTCTCTGGAACGGTAAACCTGGAATCCGATCAAAATCGAGACCTCGCTGCTTGGAAAGGGGGTAGAGTCAGGACGTGTGTGCGCAGACGCATATGAGGCAGTGATGAAGGGGAGCTGACGTCTCCCCTTCCTGGATGGGAAGTTGAGGGGGGTAACCCAAAATTGAGAAATCAAGAAATAACACTGTAAGTGTGTCATTTAGAAATCGGGAGGTACCAAAAAATTCAGCTTAGAGAGTTGAAATGTTTGCTTCTGGAGTGAGGTAGAGAAACTTCTAGGGCTTTTTATCTTTTTATTTTTAGAAGATTTTTTAATTTATTTTTGCGAGAGAGAGAGCACACAAGCCTGGGGGAGGGACAGAGGGAGAAGCAGACTCCCCACTGAGCAGGACCCTGGGATCATGACCTGGGCCAAAGGCAGATGCTTAACCAACTGAGCCACCCAGGTGCCCCTCAAATCAGCCTTCCTGACCATCCTTAAATGTACCATTCAATAGTGTTAAGTGCATTCACATTGCTGTGCACCCGATCTACAGGTCGTCTTCGTCTTGCAAAACCGAAACTCGATTCCCATTAAACAATTCCCCATTTCCCCTCTCCCCCAACCTCTGGTGACCACCATTTAACCATTTTTAAGGATAATGTTTATTGACACTCTAGTATGTGGCAGGCACTGCACCTAAGTATTTAATCCTCGGGGGGGGAAGATAAAACAAATGCTTTCTTTTTTTTTAAAGATTTTATTTATTTATTTGAGAGAGAATGAGAGAGAGCACATGAGAGGGGGGAGGGTCAGAGGGGGAAGCAGACTCGCTGCTGAGCAGGGAGCCCGATGCGGGACTCGATCCCGGGACTCCGGGATCATGACCCGAGCCGAAGGCAGTCGCCCAACCAACTGAGCCACGCAGGCGCCCAAAACAAATGCTTTTTATAGATGAAGACGCTGAAGCTCCAAGAGGTCAGGTAACTTGCCCACGCTCGCACAGCTTGTACGTGGCAGAGTTTCCATGCAGGTCTGTCTGTCTCCAAAGCTCTTGCATGGGACAGCCCCGGGAAGCCCTGGTGTTACCTGTATCCCTCCCCACTGCCCTTGGGCCTCTCTCCTCCTCACCCCCACCTTCCCTGTCCCCTGCACACTGGAAGCGAGAGATGGGATGAGCCTGGGCACCTGGGCCGTCTCTGCCTGGGCCCACTGCATCCTCCGGACCTGAGTCTGTCTGTGTGCCAACAGGTTGGCGGGACGAAGACTGGCGTGGTGCGGTACGTGGGGGAGACAGACTTTGCCAAGGGCGAGTGGTGCGGCGTGGAGCTGGACGAGCCCCTTGGGAAGAATGATGGGGCGGTGGCGGGCACCAGGTATGGTGGACTTCCCCCGGGGCGCCTGGGAGGGAGCTTCTCTTCACCTGGGGTGGGTGTGGAGGCTGAGGCTGGGGCATCTGAGGAAGCCCGTGTTGAGGCTCTGGGTGGCTGAGCCAGGCACCACGGTAGAGGTGCTGCCACCTTCCTTCTGTCTGAGGAATGGCATCCCCATTTTACAGACGAGCGAACAGAGGCCAGAGAGGTCATTGCTCAAGGTCAGGCAGAGTCACGGGCAAGTGCTAGGAGAGTCGTCGGTTCTGTGTTCCCTCTTGCATGCCACACGAGGCTATGTGGGGTGGGAGCTGTGGAAACGAGAGGGAGTGGTACCGGCCTCCCGGGAGACCCCCGGGTGACACAGGAAATAATCCAACACTGTCCAGTGCCCTACAGCCCCGGATAGGGTCACAGCTGGGCTCCAGGTCTCACGCCCTCTCTGATGAGAGAGAACTGGCTGCCGGGAAGGCTGGGTTGGGAGGGTGGCAGGCTGGGGCCGGGGGTGTGAGGTTCTGGGTGAGCAGCGTCTGCCAGGGTCATGGGGCCCCACTGCCCACGCTGGCTGTGCCTAGGCTGGGCTGTGACGGATCTGGAAAGGACTGGTGACTGTGGTTCAGGCCAAGCCACCAGGGGAGGAGCCATACTTCACCCAGCTCTTGCAGGAAAGTAGGCTTTTTGCTTCTGCAGTAGGCTTGAGGAAGGTCTGCTACGCAGGGGGGACGGTCCTGGCAAAGAGCTGCCTGCAGGAGGAGGCGGGATGGGGAGGCACTTTCAAGGCGAGGCAAGAACTGGACAGAACCAGCTCCCCGGTCCCGTGTGGAATCTGTGTCCCGAGAGGTTTGGAGAGAAGATAGTCCCGAGTTCCTGTGGCAACACTGTGCCTTCCTGTTCGCAAGATGGGTGTTTCTCTCAACTCACTCTTGCCTTCAGAATTTGGGGGCAGGTGGGGCAGCAGCCCCCACCTCCAAGGTGTCTCCTTCAGGCTTTGGTTGCTCCATGCTGGGAGCTCCATGGGCAGGGCTCAGTGGGGTTCCTTGGGTCTGGGGTGGCCCAGGGGCAGTCGTGAGAGTGGAGGCTGCAGATAGGGCTGGGGGGGGGGCTCTGAATGGTGTGTGGGAGCCAAGCCCAGAAGACTGGGGAGTCCAGTCCTGGCATTGCCATTTAGCCTCCTGTGTGACCTCAGGCAAGTTCCTTAACCTCTGAGCCTAAATCTCATCTGTGAAACATGGATAAGAGTAGAGTGGCTGGGGGATAGAAATGAGCACTCACATAAAGGGACCGGTGCAGAGTGGGTACTGGGTAATTGTTATAACTCCTGACTCCTCCTAAATATGCCCAATGGCTATTTATGGCTGCAGAGAATCTCGGGCCCTATTCCCCTCTGTTCTCTTTCTGGGAGTCCCATCTATTGGTCATGGGGTGAGGTTGTTGGGACCCCAAGGACAAGCCTCTCTGCTGGGGGAGGCTAGGGGAGGCTAGAGGCAGCTCTGGGCCATGGGGCCGTGACGGCAGTGTGGGTCTCTCCTGCCTCCCCCAGGTACTTCCAGTGCCCACCCAAGTTTGGTCTCTTCGCGCCCATCCACAAGGTAATCCGCATCGGCTTCCCGTCCACCAGCCCAGCCAAGGCCAAGAAGACCAAGCGCATGGCCATGGGTGTCTCGGCACTGACCCACAGCCCCAGCAGTTCCTCTATCAGCTCCGTCAGCTCTGTGGCCTCCTCCGTGGGGGGCCGGCCCAGCCGCAGCGGACTGGTGAGGGTGGAGCCGGGGAGGGGTACCCTGGTGTGTGGGTGTGGGGGGGGTAGGGACAGAAGGATCCAGGTGTCCCAGTCTCCCCTGACTTACTCTGGTTCCAGGTCTCTCTCCATGGGGTTTTTGAACAAAGGTGAAAGCTTAGGGACCCCTAGCTGGCTCAGTCAGTGGAGTATGCGACTCTCGATCTCAGGGTCATGAGTTCAATCCCCACATTGGGCATAGAGTTTACTTAAAAAAGAAAAAAAAAAAAAAGATGAGAAAGTTGATATCTTTTAATAAGAAAGATTGATCCATTTACATTTATTGTTATTTTTATGTCACTGATTTGTCAGTAGCCTAACCCTAACCCCTTTCCTGGGAGTTAAGGAGGGTCATACAGATATAGGACAGGTATTATGGGAGGGGGCAGGTGCAGGGCAGGGGGTTCAAGGTTGCCAGAGGCACCCTGGGTGAGGGGAGAAGGCAAGGCTGCCCTGCTGGGCACAGGGCCTTCTGTGCAAGCTGAGGCTAGGTTGAGAATCTAGAATGTGTGCAGAGAAAGCGGCCCAGGTGAGGGAGTCCACCATGAGGCAGAGCCCAGGTGCTGTGACTGTTGGGGGCCATGACTCCCCCGAGAACCGGGAGTTCCATGGATCTCGAACATCCCCCTACGTAGAGCCTCTAGGGCACTGGCCGGGAGGAGCAGGGCCCTGGGAGGCGAGGCGCTCGAGCTGCTGTCTGGATGGTGCTCCAGATCCCTGAGTCCTGCCCGCACCCACGCCTTCCTGCAGCTCACGGAGACCTCCTCGCGCTATGCCCGCAAGATATCGGGCACGACTGCCTTGCAAGAGGCGTTAAAGGAAAAGCAGCAGCACATCGAGCAGCTACTGGCTGAGCGGGACCTGGAGCGGGCCGAGGTGGCCAAGGCCACGAGCCACATCTGTGAAGTGGAGAAGGAAATCGCCCTGCTTAAGGCGCAGCACGAGCAGGTGGCTGGGCCGGCAGGGCCGGCGGGTGGGGGGTGCCCAGAGGGTCAGCCTTGTGGGCCACCTTCATGCAGAGAATCCTAACCTCCCCCCTCAGCCCTCCTCCTGGTGGATCCGGAGCCTGGCTATCTCGTGCTTTTTCCTACTTAACTAGAGTGGGAGCATTTTCTAGGTCATGGAAAATTCTTCCCTGTTTCCGAGGCTGTGTGGCCATCTATCACGAGCTGTGTCTTTACCAACGTGGCCAGTGCCCTGTGGTGGTTCAAGTTATTTCCAATTACTCACATTGTCTAAATACACTCATGTACACGTTTTTTGGTCTACACCCGTCCACGTTTCAGATCGTGCTTTCAAGTAGATCCGTGGTGCAGGGCGCCCTCGCCCGTTGACTTGGGTCTGCTGCAATCACTTGCCTTCTCTTCCCTGCTGGAGATGTTTGTCTCCTACGTGACAGATCCTTCCTGGGTCCCCATCCCCACCGGGAGCCTGGCTCAGCCCGCCGTCAAGTGCTGGGATGATTAAGGCCAGGCTCCCGTGTGTGCTGGGACAGAGGCCTTCCCAAGACAGCAGGTCTTAGGTTCTTAGGGGTTGAGGGACGTGGCAGGCACTGGGGTGCTGGGTACTGGGGACAGGTGGACCTGGGGTTCCCACTGGGTGAGGCTGGCCTCTGCCATTCCTGGAGCTCGGCCGTGCCCTCCTCCCTCACAGCGAGGCCCACGGTCTGTGCCCCACCGGTGGGGGTGGCCCGAGTGGCAGGCCCGGCTCCTCGCGCCCCCACGCCTCTCTCGCAGCCCTCCCCCGCCTGGACCCCGGCCCGGGAGGAGGCTGACGCTGCGCTGGCCCTTGCTCGGGGCCCAGTATGTTACAGAAGCTGAGGAGAAGCTGCAGCGGGCCCGGCTGCTGGTGGAGAGCGTGCGGAAGGAGAAGGTAGACCTGTCCAACCAGCTGGAGGAGGAGAGGAGGTATGGGCCACCACCCCTGCCCTGGGCCTGGGGGACATCTGAGCTCTGCGGGCCTGCCCCTCATCTGCAAAGTGGGGTGATGATCCCCATCTCTGCAGGCTTGATGCATCACCACATCTGTCCACCACATCCGTTCCTGAATGGTGGTGGCGGGGTGGGCTCGCTGCACCTGCCCTCCCGGCCCGTGCAGTGCATCCTGAGGGGAACACGCAGGGTGGGGACCCCCCTCATGCCGGCTGCATCCACAGAGCTCCCAGCTTGGCTGGGTCAGGACCCCGAGGCTCCGAGAAGCAGCTCCAAAGGGCCCCTCAAAACACCTTGCTTCTAGGAGTCAGCCCCAGGCTGAGGACTTCCCTGCGTAGTCTCTCTCAATCTTACCATGAGCCCGGGAGGCGGCTATTGCCCCCCCATGTCACAGATGAAGAAACTGAGGCTCAGAGCGGGCGGGGATTTGCCTGAGGCCACCAGGCTGTTGGTGATGACACGGGTTCTTTCTGTCCTGCCACAGCGGCCAGTGGGGACTGTGGTTCCCTCTGTGTGGGGCCTCTGGCCTGACTTGGTCCTGGGGTCACCTAGCGGGACAAGCCGACGGGACAGGGCTTCTCTTGCCCCAGGGCCTCTCCCTGTCCCCTGGCCGACACCCAGATTTCTGGGGCTCCCTCCCCTCCGCCATGCCTCAGGCAGCCCCCCATCCTCAGCCCCCACTTGGGGGCTGTTTCGGGGCTTTCAGCTGAGGCCTGTGAAGCACAGGCTGTTGTTACCGTCTGACTTGAGGAGAAAGGGCTTATTCTGCCTGAGACAGTTTTCGGGGCCCACACATCTGGTTCCCATGGTGACAAACAAAAAACTTGAACATGTCCTGGGGGTTGTGTTCATGAAGGGCCTGGGTGCGGGCCCCTGGGCTTGCTGGGTGGCCTTGGGCAGGTCTCTTGCCCTTCCCGGGGCCCCGTCTCCCCATCTGCAGGCCGGGAGCTGTCAGGAGGCCCCGGGAAGGGCAGCTCCGTGAGCGGTTATGTGCCCGCACCTCCCCTGTGCTGTCTTGGCACGTGGGTGGGTGACTGTGTCTCCCTGAGAGTGGCTCCTGACGCCTGCAGCAGGGCAGTGGGGACACTCATCGGGGAGCAGCCCCAGGACTCTGGCGCCCTGATTTTGCGGGGAGGGGACGAGAGTGAGGTCAGCAGGGGAAGAAGCCCACGCTCCCTCCCTCCCTGAGGACTGCTCATGCAGAAGCAGGACAGCCCCTCCTGCCACCCCATCCCACAGCCACCCTAGGGAGGAAGGATGTTGCCTGACACGCCTCCGTTTTAGAGAAGCCGGTGGTCTCAGAGTAGAGCACGGGGCCGGCAGTTGGGAGGGCTAGAGGTTTCCAGGAGGCTCTGCCCCCATCAGCCAGGACTCTGGGACGGTTGGTGCCTTCTGTGTGGTCTGAGCACGGGGTGAGGCCCACGGCTCTGAGCCCAGCCGGCTCAGCCACCTCTCCCCCTGCAGGAAGGTGGAGGACTTGCAGTTCCGAGTGGAGGAGGAGTCCATCACCAAGGGAGACCTGGAGGTAATGGTCGGAGGACCGCCCCCCCCCCCCCCCCCCCCCCCCCCCGCTTCTCCCCTGGCCCCTATCCCCGCACCCAGCCCTTGCAGGGCACATGGTCCTGAGGACCAGGCAGCAGCTCTGGCCTCCCTGGGAGGGGGCTGGGGACATTTCAAGGGAGAAATCCAGAAGGGGCCTCTGGGAGAATGGGGAGGGGCAGGTCATGAGAGACTCAGAGGGTGTCAAAGTGGGGGGGGGGGGAATGGCTCAGCTCCAAGAGCCCCAGGGGGGCCATGCTTCCTTTTGTTTGGCAGCCAGGTGGGGTGGACCAAGGTTAGCCATAGGACATAGTGGCTGGACTCCCCTGTCCCTTCTTTGTTGGACAATAGCACTGAAGGTGTCCCTTGGGTCCTTCATTTGTCTTGGATTCCAGGTGACATTTTGGCTGGAAGTAGCTTGCTATTGAGTCTCAGAGCTTGTAGGTGGCAAAACAGCCTCAGAAAGTCAAAGGGACTCACCCAATCACGGAGCGAGGCAGCAGCCCCTGGGACCAGGACCCAGGACTCCTGGCTCCTGAGCTCAGCCCATGAGGAGGACCACTTAGGGCGCCTCCTGAGTTACAGCACCTGGACAGGTGGTCTGGGCAAAGGTGAACCTTTCACTCTCCGCTCCACTCCACCGTCTCTGAGCTGAGGGACAGGGGGTGCTCCCATCAGTTAGTGAAGGCCCCCAGCCACCCCCAGCCTTCCTCACCATATCATGCAGAGACCTCAGGGCTCACGAGGCCTCCGTTGGGTGGGCAGGAATGCCTCGCTGCTGTGGTCCTCCTAGCTCCCTGGGAGGTGACAAGGGATGAGGACTCCTGGAGCTATCAGATGGGGCAGGGGACAGTGAGTTCAGTCCTCCACACGCTGGCCTGGGCCTAACTGGCCCTGGGCAGTCCCTTCCCTCCCCAGGCCTCACTTTGCTCATCTGCAAAATCAGGAGGTTGAACTAGGTCGGTGATTCTCAGACTTGAGAATTCATCACCTAGAGGGTGTGTTCAGACACAGTGCTGGGCCCAGCCTCAGAGTGGCTGTTCGGTAGGTCTGGGTGGGACCTGAGAATTTGCATTTCTAGAAAGTTCCCAGGTGGATGCCCGTCTAGGGACGATACTTTGGGGATCATTGCACTAGATCTTTTTTTTTTTTTAAGATTTTATTTTTAAGGAATCCCTACACCCAACATGGAGCTCAAACTCACAAACCCGAGATCAAGAGTCTCATGCTCCACTGACTGAGCAAGACAGGCGCCCCTGCACTAGATCATTTCTTTTTTTTTTTTTTTTTTAAGAT
>NC_138373.1:9308237-9326066 GCF_054177405.1 Leptonychotes weddellii | reverse complement strand
CTTGAACTCACAACCCTGAGATCAAGAGTTGCATGCCCTTCTGACGGAGCCAGCCAGGTGCCCTTTGATACTTTTAAAGGTCTTTTTAGATACAGTATAATTAAAATCTCTTAAACATTTTAAACTACATTTATAAATTTAATATGTTTGATTTCCTTTAAGTATCTCAGTTTTCTGACAAACCTAAGTTCTTTTTTTTTTTTTTTAAGATTTTATTTATTTATTTGACAGAGAGAGAGATAGCGAGAGCAGGAACACAAACAGAGGGAGTGGAAGAGGGAGAAGCGGGCTTCCCGCCAAGCAGGGAGCCCGATGTGGGACTCAATCCCAGGACCCTGGGATCATGACCTGAGCCGAAGGCAGACGCTTAACGACTGAGCCACCCAGGCGCCACCAAACCTAAGTTCTTAAATGTATCTTAGAAATCTATTAAACTGGGTGCCTGGGTGGCTCAGATGGTTAAGCGTCTGCCTTCGGCTCAGGTCATGATCGCAGGGTCCTGGGATCGAGTCCCGCATTGGGCTCCCTGCTCCTTGGGAGCCTGCTTCTCTCTCTCTCTCTCTCTGTCTCTCATGAATAAGTAAATAAAAATCTAAAAAAAAAGAAAAAAAAAAGAAATCTATTAAACTTATATGTTGAATCTCAAGTTCCCTTAAATATTCTAATACTGTGCTCGCTTCGGCAGCACATATACTAAATATTCTAATACCATTTATAAGTTTAGTAAGATTTTAACCTAAAATCACAAGTTTAACTTAATTTAATTTTACATTTTATTTTATTTTTAAAGATTTTATTTACTCGAGGGAGAGAGAGAGGGCACGCACATGAGCGTATTGGGGGGTGGGGAGGAGCAGAGGGAGAGGGACAAGCAGACTCCATGATGAGCAGGGAGCATGATTCGAGGCTCCATCCCATGACCCTCAGACCTCGACCTAAGCTAAAACCAAGAGTCAGGCGCTTAACCGACTGAGCCACCCAGGTACCCCTCAATTTTCCATTTTAAATGATAATCATAAAGTTCCCTTGGTAGACACTGGTATGCCAAGTTCTCTTAAGCATTTTAAATCCTTAAAATACCAAATATGTAATGATTATACATGAGTGCTACGGAAAAAGACTAATGTAAAATTTTGACTTACCTCATCATGTCTGTATTTCTGAAACTCCCTGGGATTATTCATTTATTCAAAAAACATTTATCAGGCGCCTGGGTGGCTCAGTCGTTAAGCGTCTGCCTTCGGCTCAGGTTATGATCCCAGGGTCCTGGGATCGAGCCCCGCATTGGGCTCCCTGCTCCGCGGGGAGCCTGCTTCTCCCTCTGCCTCTCCCCCTGCTTGTGTTCTCTCTCTGGCTGTGTCTTTCTGTCAAATAAATAAATAAAATCTTAAAAAAAATATTTATCAATGACAGCTGAAACTAAAGGAACATTGTGCATCAACTATACTCAAAAAAAAAAAAAAAAGGAAAGAAAACTTATTCTTATTGCCAAAAATTATCTATCATCTATCTATCTATCTATCTCAAAGTCTGCTAAATGCCTGGCATTGTTCAAGACACTGACAACAGCAGTGGCTAATATGGAGAAAACCCTTGCCATCATGAAACATACTCTAATGGGGGATGCAATACACAAAACATATTTGATACATATTTATCAACTAGAGTTATATGTTATAGAAGAAAAAGGAGAGCAGGGTAGGGAAAGGGACTGGTGGGAAGAAGGAAACAGGGAAGCCTCAATGAATAGATAACATGGAGAAGAGACCAGAATGAGGCAAGGGAGTAAGCCATGTGCACATCTGAGGGAAGAGCATTCTAGGCCAAGGGAATAGCAAGTGCAAAAGTCCTGAGGTAGGGATGTGCTAGGCCCTTCTCATTTACAGCAAGGAGGCCCTTGTGCCTGAAATAGTGTATGAGGGCAAGGGTGGTAGAAAGGAAGGTCAGGGAGATGGCCTTGTGGAGGTAAAACATATAAGGCCCTGTAGGGTTTGGGTTTTTCCCTCTACCTTGACCCTAATTATTCTGTGAGGATTTGTCTGGAGATCTACTTCGTAAGGTCATTCTAATGACCCTTATTAAATTGCTCTTGCTTGGGACCGAGCAATTCCATTTCTATCTATGCTGCTAGAGAAATTATCTCAGAAACACAATGGAGGGACACCTGGGTGCCTCAGTGTGTTAAGTGTCTGAGTCTTGATTTCTGCTCAGGTCATGATCTCAGGGTTGTGAGCCTGCTTAAGATTCTCTCTCCCTCTTCCTCTGCCCCTCCCCACCCCTGCCTGCTTGCGTGCACTCTAAAAAAAAAAAAAAAAAAGTACAAAGCATATAAAACATACAGGCTCGGGGCTCAGACCTAGTATAGATCCAGACTCCCCACTACTCGCCAAAAGACCTTGAGGACAAAGCTTGACCTCTCTGCCTCGGGTTCCTCTTCTATAAAGTGGGGGTAGAAGAGAGAAAAGGAAAGAATGGGGCAGAGAACTTTAGCAGTATCCATAATGTTTTCTTTTTAAAAAAGAGGCAAAATTTTAACATCTGTCTTGGTGGATGAGTACATGAATGTTGATATTATTTTCAGTATGTTTCATATGTCTTGTAATTTTAAATTTAGAGATTAAAAGATCACAAAACAAAACAAAGCCTTCGACACACTTTTCTTTCCTTTTTTATTAAGTTTTTAGTTTTAATTCCAATGTAGTGAACACAGTGTTATATTAGTTTCAGGTAAACAATATTGATTCAACAATTCTGTACATTACTCAGTGCTCATCATGATAAGTGACTCACACTTTTCCCTACAAGCACCCTTACCTCCCTCCACGCCACTTACCACATGGCAACCAGAGACCTGAAACATAAACTAGGCCTTGTTGGGGCACTTGCGTGGCTCAGTTGGTTGAGCACTTGACTCTTGGTTTCGGCTCAGGTCATGATCTCAGGGTCCTGGAATCGAGGTCCGTGTTGGGCTCCGTGCTCAGCAGGGAGTCCGCTTGAGGCATCTCTCTCTCTCCCTCTGCCCTTCCCCCTGCTCGCATTCTCTTTCTCGCTCTCTAAAATAAATAAATCTTTAAACAAAACAAAAACTGGGCCTTGTTGCTTTTACCTATATCCTGCAGAGTCTGGCCCCCACAGGCCTCCTTCCTTTCCAACCCTGATTCGCACTCACCCTGGATCCTCCAGCCACTGTGTGCTCATCATGTCTGTCAGGCCTTGTCAGGCCACAGGGATGCAGGCGTGACCAGGATGGAGGGCGCTCCTGTTCTTTTTTTTTTTCTTTTAAAGATTTTATTTATTTATTTGAGAGAGAGAGAGAGTGAGAGAGCGCGCGCAAGAGGGGGTAGGGTTAGAGGGAGAAGCAGACTCCCCGCCGAGCAGGGAGCCCGATGTGGGACTCGATCCCGGGACTCTGGGATCATGACCTGAGCCGAAGGCAGTCACTTAACCAACTGAGCCACCCAGGCGCCCGAGGGAGCGCCTGTTCTCAAAGAGCTGCTATTCTGAGGGGAAACAAACAATAAGTAAGGCAACAAATCCAGATAGTTGTGAGTAAGGACAATACAGAAATAAACAGGTTCTTGAGGGAGAGAGAGCAATGGAAGACAGGGAGGGCATTGGGGGGGGCACCTTCCAGGCAAAGTCAACGGGCACCCAGCTCTCAGATTCAGGTTCAGATCTCAGGTCAAATGCTCCCTCCCCAGCAAAGCCCTTCCCGACCTCTCAGGTGGGATGGTATCTTATCGATGCTATCCTAACAAGCATTCATTCTAACACTTAACCATGGTTATAATTAAATATATGATTGGCTGCTTGGTGTCTGTTTCCCTCCCTACAATTTAAGCTCCTTGAGGGTGGAAGCTTGCCCTGTCCACGCATCCCGTGCCCATCACGGTGGTTGCAGGCACTCAGTCAATATTTGTTAAAGATGGAAACCCACAGTCGGGTTCTATGATTTCTACCAGATTCCAAATTCCGCAAATGTAATCAGAGCAATTCCTGAGGACAAATGTTATGCAAATAACAAATCCTTATACTGTAGGTATGTTTTCGGATACATGCTTTTTCACTAATAAGCCTTTTAATATTGAAAATGTTAATGAGAATGTTAGAAAAATTCTAAGGGTGATGGAACATGGCAGCGTCTGAGAGCAAACAATTATTTCAGTGGTGGTATCACCACTTAAAAAAAAACAAAACAGCTATAATTCATTAAGAAACCCACTGGAAAACAACACATGAATTTTTAAAACTTCAGTGTAAGCAGGGCAAACAGCAGCAAGTAGGTTTGCTATTCCGGGCCAGTGGAGGCTACCAGTGGGTGGAAAGCAGGTGTCTCTGGTACTCCTGGTCTTCAGAGGCCACCCCATTTTCAACTCCACAACCTGCACTGTGACTTGAGAAATGGGCTGCACTCTAGTGGTCAAAGTCAAGGTGTCATTCTAACCAAGATTTGTTGCCTGTCCCATCTGATAATTTGATGGGAATGCTCTGGCTTTTGGTAAAAGACTTTTTTTTTTTTTTTTAAGAGAGGGAGAGAGAGCAGGGAGAGGGGCAGAGGGAATCTCAAGCAGATTCGATGGTCAGCATGGAGCCCGACACGGACATCAATCTCACAACCCTGAGATCATGACCTGAGCTGAAATCAAGAGTCAGAGGCTTAACTGAGTTAGTTACCCAGGTGCCCCAAGGATTTTTTTTTTAAGATTGATTGATTGATTGATTATTTATTTATTTATTTATTTGATAGTGAGAGAGAGAGAGAGCACAAGCAGGGGGAGCAGCAGACAGAGGGAGAAAAAGGCTCCCAGCTGAGCAGGGAACTCGACATGGGGCTCAATCCCATGACCCCGGGATCATGACCCGAGCCAAAGGCAGATGCTTAATGACTGAGCCACCAAGGCATCCCAAGGATTTTGTTTTCTGTTTTGTCTCCTTTCCATGTCCTTCCTCTTTTGTATAACTAATTGCCCTCATGAGGTGAGAGTCAGGGGGCTTAGCCTAGGTGCAGATTCCATTTCCTGGGATTTCGTAGATTTGTTAGGAGAGAAGAGGAGGAATTCACTTTGGGTTGTCCTTGATGTTTCCTTTGGTTTGTTCCTTGACCTGTGGTTTCCCCAACATACCCGGGGGTCCCCCAATGTGGCTGTTGTGTGGCTCTATAGGAATGGCTGGAGTTTTTAAGCTCTGAGCTCTCTCTGGGACCAACTCAAACAAGGCACAGAAGGCTCAATATAAAAAAGCCCTGTTATTAAAAAAAAACAACAAAAAACAGACAAGCCCTGTTATGCAGTTCTGCCCCAAAGGTCACCTCCTTCTCTGATTCTCCTGGCATTCCAAGTGCATCAGTGAACACAGAGTCCTGGATGCACCAACAAGCCTCCTGTAGAATGGGATTTTGGGAAAAGAACCACAAAAGGGTTAAGAATTATATACTGGGCGCCTGGGTGGCTCAGATGGTTAAGCGTCTGCCTTCGGCTCAGGTCATGATCCCAGGGTCCTGGGATCGAGTCCCACATCAGGCTCCCGGCTCAGCGGGGAGCCTGTTTCTCCCTCTGACCCTCTCCCCTCTCATGCTGTTTCTCTCTCGCTCGCTCTCTAAAAAATAAATAAATAAAATCTTAAAAAAAATAATAATAATTATATACTGTTTTCTGTATTTATTGAAAATATTTTGTTTTTAAGCTGTGTAGGTGGTGGAAGGGGGTGTGTGTATGTGATAGCTGACTATAAGGAAAATATTAATATTGCCACATGGAAAACATTCCAAGGGAAAACCAAGAAAAAGACATTTCCAGAAGAGTTTATGTTTCAAGAAAATTTGCATCTTCTCCTCCAGAGAAATAAAGGATCTGTGAACAGTGATTTTCGAAACATGCAAGACAGCTCTTTTAGTTCAAAGGAAAATGGAAGGAGAGTCAACTTCAAGCATCCCCCCGCCCCCAAATCATACAAAAGGGGAAAAGAAAACCACTGAGTAACTTCTGAACCTGGAGACTTTAGGAACTACCACCAGGAGAACAAACTGCTTCAGAATTTGAGTCATTTGTGGTTCCTGCTCAACTGGCAGTAAGTTAAACAGAATGAGAAATCAAGTGTTCCCATCCAGTTCACAGAAGACAATTGTAAATTGTGCCCACTGCTTCGAGCTCACTAGCCTGGCTGCAGAACTGGGATGAGCACTTAGCAGACACAAACTCCGCGTCTAAAGTGTGCAAGGGAAGGAACCAGGCATTGGGCGGCAGGCACCTCGTTCTCAAGGAGCTGACCACTCAGGTTGGGAATATGACGCACAGTCCTTACACAAGAAAAATGAATATAACAGCAATACCGTCTTCCCCAGTAAATATCCGTAATTGGGGAAAGAAAACTGAAAGGTAAGGATAAAAAAAACTGAACACAATCACTTGCGATATAGATTTTGGAGCCCATGTTTACCTGAATGACTAATCAATCAATCACCTGGAAGACGAGGTCTTCAACCTAAAATATATAGAGAATTTAACTGGTGATGGAAGGAAAACAGCCAATGGGGTTCTGAAACGTCCTCTGGTGAAAGCAACCCAGTTCCTCACAGCGGACCCAAACTGTTCTGGAAACATGGATCCTCACTGTTCATTAAAGACACTCAACGGGAGTATTTACAGCGCCCCAGGCCTTGTGCTAAGCAATAAGGACAGAGACTAACGGGTCCCAATTCTTACCTTCGATTTGGACATGAAAGCCAGTTTTTAACCCGAAATGATGATGCAATACGGTAAGTGCAATACAGCAGAATTTGATACGAATTGCTTTGGCAGCCTGGTGGGGAATGAATCCTGGCTTCACCACTTACAGCCTAAATGACATTGGACAAATGATTCAATCATTCTCAAGGCTGTTTCTGCGGATAATCATGAGTATCTGCCTCAGGTCTCGTGCACAGTAAATGACAGTCATGGTTTATTATTTTTATTTATTATTCACCATTATTATGACGTTTGGGCTATGCGAGGAAAGCTTAGCTCAATAGGGAGAAAACGAGCCCAAAACAATGCTCAAAGCACTTGTCAATATGGAGTACCTATCTTTCTGGAACGAAACCGAGTCACATCTTCCAGAGGGACAGTAGCCTCCTCTGCCAAACCGGAGTAATCCCCACTGTACAGCATCGTGAGAACTTCCTGACCGCAAGCACCAAGTTCCAGGGCGTAGGAGGTGCCCACCCCACGGGAGCCGGCGTTGCCACCCGGACACCTGAGCGATCCGGACAACTGGGCACGGTCAGGTCCTAGATGTCACCGCCCAGACGCCAGTCCCTGTCCGAGTCCGCCGTCGGTCCCGCACCTGGGCGGCGGCGGGATGCTCCAAACCGCCCCCAGAGCCGCCCGGGCGCCGCCGCCGCTCCAGACCCGCCGCGCCGAGAGGGCTTCCCACACAAATCACACAAAGACGAAAACCGTCCAACGTCCCTTCCTGGAGCGACCTGCCTTCTCGGAAGTCGACGCGGTCGGGCCTCGCTTTCCTCTCGCTGGCCCGGCTGGACGCCAGGCCTTCCACGACAACCTGCGTTTCCCCCAACCCCTGGCCAGGTCGGTGCCTTCTGCGCAGGCGCGAAAGGGGGCTGGCCCACCGCTTCCGCTTACGGCCGGCGTCCCCCGGGTGCTAGGGGCGGGCTCTGCGTGATGGCGTCACGGGGCGGGGCCTCCGGCGCGGGAAGAGGCGGCGGGAGAATGGAGGTGCGGGAGAGCGGTGGTGGCGCCAGCGAGCGCGGGGCCCAGGACCCTGCCCCCGCCTCCAGCAAGGTCTCGGGCAGCGCCGGCCACTACGAGCTGCCGTGGTGAGGGCCCAGGCCATGAATGATGGGTGCTCTGGATGTGTGGGTGGGCGAGTTGGCGGGCCGTGTCCCGGGAGACCCTAGGGGCGGGAGCTCGTTCTAGGGGGTCCTTAGCGGAGCAGGAAGCCTCGGGGTGGCATCGGGTAGATTAGTATTTGGAGAGGGCGAGGGACGCGCGTCGTTGACCACCCCCCCCGGGGTCAAGAGTGGCGGGTCTGAACTCTGGAAGCGGGATCATGGTCAGAACAGTGCTAATTCTGATCACAGCTGCCCGCTGTGACCACCAACTCGGCTCCTGGCGCTGTGCCTGGGGCTACTCTGATGGCGGGAAGCGTCGGATGCAGGTTCGGAACTCGGGGTTGTGCGCAGAAGGCGCATCCTGGGTAGCTGAGAGGAGCTGGTGACATGGAAGGTCACCTGCCGCGGGCACAGGTGTGGTGTGGGCGATCCGCTTTGGTCCCTCTGCGCGCGATTATGGTTTACTCTCCGTCCTCCGTGCATGCCCATCCCTCCAGCCCACCCCTCTCCTGAGCAGATACCTAAATGGAGCGCAGTACAGCTTACTGGAACATCCACAGCAGCACTGGTCAGTCCCCCAGCTACTAGCCCCTTGAGTCCATTGACAGCCCTGGAAATGAGGCTGGTCCCAATTGAGATGGGCTGTGTGTACAAAATACACCGGATTTCCAGGACTTAGTATATAAAAAAAATCTCATTCGTAATTGTTATATTGATGACATGTTGAAAATGATAATATTAGGTTCAATAAATTCTTAGGAAAATTAACTTTCACCTATTTTCTTTTTACTTTTTTTTAAACATTTTTACTCATTTGTTTGAGAGAGAGAAAGCATGTGTGCACGAACAGGGTGAGGGGTGCTCAATCCCAGGATCCTGAGATTATGACCTGAGCCGAAGGCAGACGCCTAACGGACTGACCCACCCAGGCGCCCCTTTTTTACATTTTAATGTGGCCACCAGCAAGTGTAAAATTACATATGTGGCTTGCGTTACATTTTTTATGTATGACACTACTTTAAATGCTTAGGATATTTTATTATACAAAACACACTCTGGTGTCATGAGCTTCCATTTGATAGGGAAAGACTAAAGAACAAACCAGGAGATAAGTAGTATATTTGATGATGACAGGAGGCATCGGGTAAATGACTCTGGTGGTCAGGGAAGGCCTTTGATGAGATGATATTTCAACAAAGACGGCAACTCAGGGAGTGAGCCAAGTGACAATGTGGAGAGAGCTTTCAGGCAGGGGGAGCCCCTATGGAGGCCCTGGAGGAGGAGCATGTTTGCCATGTTCAAAGTCTAGCTCAGATTTCAGCGCCTGACATTCCTAGGTGCTGATTCCACAGCCCTTGGTTTATATAACCAGTTTAGCACTGTAGGAGGATTTGCTAAGCTCTCTGTGCTTGCTGATAGGGAAGGCCTTTAGAACAAGAACCATGTCTTGCTCCTTTCTGTACCTTCCACTTTCCTCCCCCTAAGATCTCAAACTCCTTATACAGTGCTCGGCACCTGGAAAGGACTAAGTATGAACAAGAAATGAGTAGCAACAAGCATGCTCCATCTGCTGGTCTTGGAGGAGAATTCTATTTACTGTAGGATGTGGCAAACAAGCTTCTTTGCATGTAGCTGCTTCTGGAGCAGAACCAGGCCCTGTAGAGAGTGCAAGCTGAGAGTATAATAAAGGGCAGAGGAAGTGCTGATTGCAAATCTACTGCCACTTCTGTTTTCAGCTAAAGAAAGTCATTTGCTCACAGCATCGCTTGCTTTTATTCACTTAAAAAGAGAGAAGTATTGGGGCGCCTGGGTGGCCCAGTCGATTGAGCGTCTGACTCATGGTTTTGGCTCAGGTCGTGATGTCAGGGTCATGGCAGCGGGCCCCGAGTTGGGCTGTGCGCTCAGTGGGGAGTCTGCTCGAAGGTTCTCTCCCTCTGAGAGAGAGAAGTATTCATCTGAGTAAGCCACTAGCCTGTCCACACTTCCCATAGCCTCATAGGATCACAGGGCAGGCCTGTGGTTTCTGTCTAGCCAGCCCTGCAGTGCACCTGCCATCAGTCACAGAAACTGGCAGGTAAGGGACAAGAAGGGGGCTCGGTTGCACTCGTGTCTGTCAGATCAGACGTCAGTGCTTCGTGTGCTGAGCTTCTGTTGTGACGGGCAGACCGTGCGGCCGCCCAGCGGCACAGCGCTCCAGATGGCCCGCTCTGGCCCCTCTCCAGCAAAAACAGGTGCATCTCGGCTGTGGCCGGTTTAAAGCCCTCGGTGTACAGTTCTTAAGCACTTAACTTTTCAAATGGCCCTTGGGTTACCTCTTCGAATTTAAAACCTGCAACATTTACTATATTTAAATTGCCTGTGTATAATTTTCTGACAGAGCTCTCGGGATTGCCCTTTAGGGCTTGCTCTTGGGAGCGTGACAATAGTTACGTCACCATCTTTATGCATTTTCTTAAAAACAGGGTTGAAAAATATAGGCCAGTAAAGTTGAATGAAATTGTCGGGAATGAAGACACGGTGAGCAGGCTGGAGGTGAGTGATTTTTTTTTTTTTTTTAATATTTTACTTATTTATGACAGAGAGAGAGTACAAGCAGGGGGAGCAGCAGGCAGAGGGAGGGGGAGAAGCAGGCTCTCCGCTGAGCAGGGAGCCTGACGCGGGGCTCGATGCCAGGATCCTGGGATCATGGCCTGAGCCGAAGGCAGACGCTTAACCGACTGAGCCACCCAGGCACCCCTGATTTTTTTTTTTTTCTAAGAGATGATCCTACGTCACATTATGTGGTTTTGACAAGCTCGAGGGAGGCATTTGGAGGAAGCCGGCCAAGATAGTGAGGGGTGGAGTGAGCCATGAATTCCGAAGAATTGAGGGATTGAGAGCCAGTCAGTTTGGAGAAGACTAGAAACTGTAGTGGTTAACTTCGCATGTTTGAGGCGCTGGCTTATTGGAGAAGGGTTCTCTGACCTATGATTCTAGAGCTGGGATGGCAAACCTTTTCTGTAAAGGCCGACTAGTAGATACCTTAGGCTTTGTAAACTGTATAATGTCTTTGTCCAATATTCTTAATTTTTTAAACAATCCTTTAGAATCATAAAAATCATTCTTAGCTAGGGGGCTTATAAAAACAGGCCCCAAGGCACCTGGGTGGCACAGTCCGCTGAACATCCGACTCTCGGTTTCGGCTCAGATCATGATCTCAGGGTCATGGGAAGTCTGCTTGGGATTTTCTCCCTCTCCCTCTGCCCCTCTCACTTGTATTCTCTCTCTCTAAGATAAATAAATCTTAAAAAAAAACCCAAAAAACAAACCAGGACTCAGGCTGGATTACCCCCCCTCTTCCCGCCAACACCCCTCCACCATGGTTTGCCAACCCCCGCCTAGAGGGACCGAGTGACAGGGCACAGCCGTCTTCAGGACGACAGGACCAGGAGTGAGTTGAAGTGTGCACCATACGGCAAGCTTTGGAATCCTAGCCCTGGAGGTCTTTAGGCAGAATCTAGAAGCCCAGCTATTTGAGACATGATGGAGGCAGTCTCTGCAGTAATGGGGACTTAGACTCTAACAGCTACCAAGGTATTTGTTTATTTTACAAATCAGTTCATTTTACAAATATTTGCGGGCCAGATATGGGGCGGTGTTAGGAGCTGTTGATATAACGGTGAACAAAATAGACACGACCCCTGCCTGTGTGGACTTTAGTCTCACAGGGGCCAAAGTCAACAGGTCGTGTGATGAGCACTGTGACAGAGGCAGAACGGGGTGCTGTGGAAGCACATGGGGGGGTCGTGTTAACGTGCTCACAGTATCTTAGTTCTCAGATGGAAGAAGGGACAGCAAAGCTAAGTAAGTGGGAGTTAGCCAGACTTGGGGGGCCAGGAGCGGAGGGAGGGAAGGCAGCAGGAATAGCATGTGCAAAGGCCCAGAGGTGAGAGGGCTTAGCTTGTTGGCGGGGGCGGGGGGCGCGCAAGGGTTATGCCATCTGATTGGAATACAGAGTAGGGCTTTCCAGACATTAATATGTGTATGAATTGCCTGGGGATCTTGTTAAAAATGCAGATCCTGATCCAGGGAGTGGGGCCAGAGTCTGCATTTCTGCCTCGCTCCCGGGGGATGCCGATGCTGCAGGTCCATGGAGCCCACAGCGTAACAAGGCTGTAGAGTGTGTGTACTGGGGTGTGAGAAATGAGCTGGTGAGGTGGGCAGGGCCTCCTGAGCCCTGTTTGAGTTAGGGCTCACAGGGCAGGAAGGAGTCATCCAAGGGCTTCATCAGGTGCAAATGTTTTTATAGCTGGGGCGTTCTAGAAAGTTGGTTGTGGTTACAGTAGGGAAAATACATGGGTGTGGGGCAGGATTAGAGGCCAGGAGACCAGTTAATGGCCAGGGTAGGGTTGATGGCATCGAGGGCCCAAGTGAGGAGAAGCATGGGTGGGCCCTTGGGTGGGTATGAGGGGGAATGAGGAATTCGGTTCGGAATATGCGAAGGGGAGAGTTCCATGGGGCATCCACATGGAGAAATCTGTGGCCACGTCACTGCATGGGCCTGTGTGGCTGGGGAGGAGGCTTGGCGCCTCGGGTCTACAGATTAACCAGTTCTGATGCCCCTTTCTTCCTCCAGGTCTTTGCAAGAGAAGGGAACGTGCCCAATATTATCATTGCTGTAAGTCCCTGGTCCTGGGCCCCTTGGAGGTCTTGGAGCCTCACTTTCCCTCCCTCCCAAGAGCCTAAGTGCTCAGAGCTTCCTTGTCAGAGAGGCCCATGGTCACCAGAGCCCTTGCCGCTCCCCTTGGCAGAGGGAAGCATTCTGCCCCAGTTGGTCGGGAGGCCTCTGGGTGGGTGGCTGTGTTGATTCGATGTGTACTGTGGGTTGCGGAGGAGGTTCGAAGGGGAGGTGAGCGCAAACAGTGGGGAGCAGGAACTCAGGAGCTAAAGGCAAGCTCATTCTGTCTGCCTCAAGCCCTTGCCGTCTCCTCCCTAGGGCCCCCCCGGAACCGGCAAGACTACAAGCATCCTGTGTTTGGCACGCGCCCTGCTGGGCCCAGCATTCAAGGATGCTGTTTTGGAGCTCAATGCCTCCAATGACAGGTACACCTGGGAGTTTGGACTGTGTGAAGGGTGGCGAGTGTTTGAAGTTTGAGTTGTCATAGAAACCGCCTTTTTGCAATTCTGTGTTGTACTTGGGGTTTGTCTCGCCAGCTTTGTGTTTTCCTTTGATCCTTTCCCGTGAACGAGAATGGGCGTCACTTCGCTGTCCGAGTGGCAGCGTAAGCACTGACTTGCTGGTTTCCTTTTTTTTTTTTAAATGAAGGTGTTTTTTTTTTTTTAAAGATTTATTTATTTTAAAGGGAGAGATAGAGTGCATATGCACACGTGCGTGCAGGAGAGGGGCAGATGGAGAGAGAATCTTAAGCAGACTCCCCGCCGAGCGTGGAGCCTGATGCGGGGCTTGATCCCACCACCGTGAGACCACAACCTAAGCCGAAACCAAGAATTAGACGCTCAACCGACTGCGCCACCCAGGCACCCCTTTAATGAAAATTTTAAAAATTATTTTTAATTGTGGTAAAATACACATACCATAAGATGTACCATCTTCAGCATTTTTAAGTGCACTGTTCAGCGGTGTCACACGCATTCCCATTTCATTTGCGGAACTGAAACTGCATATCCATGAAACAATAACTTTCTGTTTCCCCCTCTCCCCAGCCCCGGCAACCACCATCCTACTTTCTGTTTCTATGAATCTGACTCCTCTAGGGACCTCACCTAAGTGGAATCGTCCAGTATTTGTCTTCTTGTAACTGGCCTACTTCACGCAGCATAATGCTCTCAAAGTTCTTCATGTTGGAGCAGGTGTCAGAATGCCCTTCCTTCCTAAGGCTGAATCGTGTCCCCCTGTGTGGAGAGACCACCACAGTTTGCTTATCTGTTCATCTCTTTTGGACCCCGGCGTTGCTTTCATCTTTTGGCTGCTGTGAATCGTGAATCATGCTCACACGAACGGGGCTGTACAAATAGCTCTCTGAGACCCTGCTTCACGTATCTCGGACACATACTCAGGAATGGGATGGCTGGATTATTTTTGGTAATTCTGTTTAATTTTCTGAGGAAGCGCTGTCTTCCCCGTGGCTGTGCCACTTGATGGGCTCACCAACAGTGCGCAATTTCCCCACATCCTCACCAGCACTCGTTTTCTGTGTTTACTGGCAGTGGTGGGCATCCTGATGGGCGGGAGGTGCTGTTCCCTCTTCAGATAAAACCAGTAGAGGACTAGGAAATGAGGAACCGTTGAATAAAATGTCTGCAGAGTCTGCCTTCAGTGATTCCTTAAGGATGTGGGTCTCAGCGCCTTACTGTTTTCCGGGTTTCGAAGAGCCACACAGACCTGAAACAGACAACGCCCTTCGTAGGCAACTACCTGCTCATCCGCTGTCATGAACGAGCCTGGGAGTGACCCATTTTGTAAACGCTGATTCCAGACGTCAAATACAAATAGGTTCCAGCTTACTGTTACTTCTTGTTATACTCACCCTTGACTCATCAAACTATTTATTTATTTGAGATAGAGAGTGTGCGTGAGCATACACACGAGATGGCGGGTGGGGAGCAGCAGAGCGAGAGGGATAAACCGACTCCACACTGAGCATGGAGCCCGCTGAGTGGCTCGATCTCATGACCCCAAGATCATGACCCGAGCCAAAATCAAGAGTCAGATGCTCAACCAGCTGAGCCACCCAGGGGCCCCCAAAGCACCCAGGTGCTTTTTTTTTTTTTTTTTTTAAAGAGGGAGAGAGAACCCGCTCGAGGCGAGAGGAGGGGCAGAGGGAGGGAGAGAATCTTAAGCAGGCTCCATGCCCAGTGTGGAGCCTGACACGGGGCTCGATCTCACCACACTGAGATGACCTGAGCCAAAATCAAGAGTCAGAGTCTTAACTGACTGAGCCACCCAGGTGCCTCCAAATTCACTACTTTTTTTTTTTTTAAGATTTTATTTATTTATTTGACAGAGAGAGACACAGCGAGAGAGGGAACACAAGCAGGGGGAGTGGGAGAGGGAGAAGTAGGCTTCCCATGGAGCAGGGAGCCCGATGTGGGGCTCGATCCCAGGACCCTGAACTCATGACCTGGGCTGAAGGCAGACGCTTAACGACTGAGCCACCCAGGCGCCCCTGCCTTCAGCTTTTGATCACTGCCAACTACCCTGTAAATGTTGATGGGCAAGCAAGCATCTTAACAGACGAGAGAATACTGTCACATGAACTTTTAGCAAAACGGGATGGTCCGCGTTCTGGTCAGAAGATATTGGGAAATGAAGTCCTTCCTGTTGAGTGACCAACCGCCTGGAAATGTATTTATTTTTTGTCCTTAAGTATATATTGTTCACTCCTTGATGCTGAAGTTTGAGAAAATTCACCCACGATTTTGGCATTGGAGGACCCCGTAGTCTGAGACAGTCTGACTGTGGTCGGTCTCACTGTCCTCGTTAGCGTCATTTTCTGATTTGTCTAATAGTATGGAATGTTCTCTGTCATTTGTTTTCCTCTTTTGTGAGTGGAAAATGAAAAAGTTTTGAATTTTCAGCTGCGATCGATGAATGCTTTAAAAAACAACAAAGGTGGTGTATTTGAACTTATATCTTCTAGAAAGAGAATGCAGGGCTCCTAGCGACACAAAACATTGTCGGACGGGGCAGTAGGGACAGTTTTCCCTCCCTTCACACCATCAGAGGCAAGTGCGACGAGTCTTGCATTTTCTTAAGACTTTAACTTTTTTTTTTTTTAAAGATTTTTTTACTTATTTATTTGAGAGAGAGAATAAGAGAGAGAGCATGAGAGGGGGGAGGGTCAGAGGGAGAAGCAGACTCCCCGCCAAGCAGGGAGCCCGATGCGGGACTCGATCCCGGGACTCCAGGATCATGACCTGAGCCGAAGGCAGTCGCTTAACCAACTGAGCCACCCAGGCGCCCAAGACTTTAACGTTTTGTGGGGTTTTTTTTTAGCATAGTTGGGAATAATTGAGAAGGAACAAGGAAATGGTCACTAGGATGATGACATTGCCATTTCGTTTCAAGATACAGGAAGAATAAGGTCACTGAGACCTCGTGATGTATTTCAGATTATCCAAGGGTCCAGTGAACTCGCAGGGTAATTGCAAGATAAAATGACTCTCATGCTGTCAGAAGGAATAAGTACATTTTATCTTTTTTGGGGGGGGAGGACCTCCACGAAGGAATAAAAGTAATGCCGCGTCAATCCTTATACATAGTTAGAATTGCCCCGGAAACCTAAAAACTAAAATTGTGTGTGTGGTGGTGTTCCGGGGGTTAGAAGCCCCCCGAAGGTACGTGGATGTGTCTGGGAAGGTGACAGTACAGTGACACCTTGTCATTTCAGGGGCATCGATGTGGTGAGGAACAAAATCAAAATGTTTGCCCAGCAGAAGGTCACGCTTCCCAAAGGGCGGCACAAGATCATCATCCTGGATGAAGCAGACAGGTAGAGCACTTTGCCAAGCACACACTGACCTCGATTTCTCAGTCTCTTGTCAGGCTTTGTTAAAGCAGAAGCTCTCTCCCCTCTGCACTTCTGTGCCAGACCAGCTTATCACATCTTCCAAAAGCAATTTAACAGGCGCCTGAGTCTTACCCCTTATCTTTGTTAAGTAACTTACAAACATTTGTAGAAGACAGTGTCGGTTAATGGGTTCGTTCCAGCTTCCCGTGGATGATTTAAATGATACCTCTCTTTATTGTGGTGAAATACACACGACATAAAATTTACCATTTTAACCATGTCTTTAAGAAAACATTTTATTTATTAGAGAGACAGGGAGGGAGGGAAGGAGCACGAGTGGGGGGAGGGGCGGAGGGCGAGGGAGAAGCAGACTCCCCGCTGAGCAGAGAACCCCACAGATGCAGGGCTCGGTCCCAGGGCCCCGGGACCATGACCTGGACTCGAGGGTGCCCAGGCTCTCTGGGGAGGGATTTGTGTCCAGGGGGCCCTGGGTTCCAGTTGCAAACTGCCCCCGTGTGTTTTTCTTTTCTCAGCATGACTGATGGAGCCCAGCAAGCCTTGAGGAGAACCATGGAAATCTACTCCAAAACGACTCGCTTTGCTCTTGCTTGTAATGCTTCAGATAAAATCATAGGTGAGAGTCAGCTCTAGGTGGCTTGGGGTCCACCCGTGGTGCTCACATTGGCTCTTTAGCCACAGAAGAGTAGGGGCTTTTTGATTGCCTACCACGGGCTGAGCACTAGAGAATCTACTTTTTCTTTTAATCTTATATAATTCTACGTGAAGGTATTCTTAGCTCCACGTTAGAGAGGAGAAAACTGGAGCTCAGAGAGGTTGAGTACTTTGCCCAGAGTCACACAGCACATGGAAGAGCTGGGACTGGAACCCCGATTCTGTCGGGCTCTTGCTCTATCGCAGGCACACGTGACATTTCGATGTCCTTCGTACAGTGTCATGGTCACGGCCTTGCCGCAGACGTGCGCCTGCACTTTGTGTGTGCTCTGGGCATTTGGCACACACTCGTCTGTACACGGGGCTTTGTCATCACCAGGGACTGCCTCCCCTGTTGCAGGCTCACCCATCAGTCCGCTCGGACCCGGCACCTGTCCCTCCGTCCCCTGAAGTCTTGTCTGCTTCCTCACTCCTTTGCCCCCCTCCTGTCTCAGCTTCCTGCTGGTTTGCACTTTCTTCCCTTTTTGATACCCATGGCAGACCCAGTCCCGCTTTGTTTCTTTCTTTTTTTTTAATGAGATTGGAGAATGATTTTTTTTTTCTTTTTAAAGATTTTTTTTTTTTAAAGATTTTTTTATTTATTTATTCATGAGAGAGAGAGAGAGAGGCAGAGGGAGAAGCAGGCTCCCAAGGAGCAGGGAGCCCGATGTGGGACTCGATCCCAGGACCCTGAGACCATGACCCGAGCCGAAGGCAGACGCCCAACCATCTGAGCCACCCAGGCGCCCTCTTTTTAAAGATTTTTATTTTTTTTTA
>NC_138373.1:9267252-9307737 GCF_054177405.1 Leptonychotes weddellii | reverse complement strand
AACATTAATTGCTTTTATCTTATCTTGTGCTGATAAGCCAAATATGTAATTAAGGGTCTTGGTGGAGATTCCTGATTTCAGATAGGTTGAAATGGACTAACTCTTAGGACTCCCCAGTTTCTTTAATGCACATAAACTTAGAGGAGTGCATTCCTTGAAAGTGCGTGTGAGCACAGAGGATGGAACACAGAGCAGATGGGGGCTTGGAGATCAAGAAGAAGCTGTTGTCACAGTCTAAAAGGAGGGTCAGGGGCAGCTTCCAGAATTCTGCATCCGTCTCTCTAGTGGCTCTCCGCCCAGGCCAGAGTCAGAATGTCCTGTGGAGCCTCAGAGAAACCCTGCACATGTCCCTGCTCACCCTGGACCGGCCGGGTGGGGACACCCAGCACACACGGTGACCGGGAGCCCAGCACCGACTCACCTGCGGGCTGTGGCACGTGGGTGTCTCGATCCTGGAGGGTCTTTTCCCCTTCTGGAAGCCGAGGCTAGCTAAGGCCATCGGGGCGGTGCTGGGCAGGCTTACTGGTTGAGGCTTTGAGCTAGCAGAGGGCACCGGCTGGGGAGGGAGCTGTCGGTGCCCTCGTGGCTGGTGCGTGTCCCGCGCAGCGGCTTCCTAGCACGAGGAGCTGTCGGGGATGCGCCGGCCTCTGCGCGGCGCCTCACCCTTCTGTCCCCGTCAGAGCCCATTCAGTCCCGCTGCGCAGTCCTCCGCTACACGAAGCTGAGTGACGCCCAGGTCCTCGCCCGGCTGCTGACAGTGCTGGAGCAGGAGAAGGTGCCCTACACCGACGACGGCCTGGAAGCTGTCATCTTCACGGCGCAGGGGGACATGCGGCAGGTGCGTGCCGTCGGGGCCCCTCGGCGCCCGCCTCCTGGGCCGCGTGCGCCTCGTTCTGGGTGGGGGGAGGCTGCGCAGAGACCATGGACCCCGCTCCCTGGGGCCTTGGGCTGGCCGAGGACAGACCCGGGAGGAGGGGGCTCCGCTTGGACTCGGGGGGTGGGGGTGGGGTGCTCAGGACTGAAAATCGCCCCCAACGCGCACTTGATTCTCCACAGGCGCTGAACAACGTGCAGTCGACTTTCTCGGGGTTCGGCTTTATTAACAGCGAGAACGTGTTCAAGGTACAGGAGCCGTTGGGGCCCCTGCGCCCCGCGCAGAATTGGGAGGGTCTCGGGAGCGCCCCCGCGCGTGGGGAAGTGGAAGTGCTCGCGCGCCCCAAAGGACCTCACGCCGTGCCGCACCCCAGGGCTCTCCGATCCGGTGGCAGAGGACGCAGGCTCCCCGCTGCCCCCTCCTCGGGATGGTCCCACTGCTGGGAGGCAGGAGGGGACGCTGAGCCCCTGCTCCCTGCCTCCCACACCCACCAAGCTGAAGGACGAAGTTTCCCACTCTCCCACATTGGCCAAGGCTTTTTCTTCTGGGAACGCTTTTGAAAAGGGGCTGCCCCATCCTAACAACTTGGCTCTTTTGGAGGCCAGTTAGTTTCCCCCTTATTTGGGGGTAAAAACTGGGTAGGGCTGTCCATGCGTTCAGACCATAGCTGTTTCTTAGCAAGTTTGTTTGGGTAAAGAAAGCTGTGTGGAAAGCCTGTTTCGGCCCTGGTGGTGACTGTGTTTTCAGGGACACTCCAGGAACTTGCTTAGTTTCCTCTGGATAGTTCAGGCTCTGAGCCATCCTGGAGCAGACCTTCCAGGGCTCTGGAAAGCAGGATTTCGGGGGGAAGTTAACTGAGCTGGGAAGAGAAGTTCTAGGGCACTTGGGGCTGTGGGAAAGAGCAGAAGGCTCCTTCAGAAGTTGTAAACGTGGTTGGGGGCGCCTGGGTGGCTCAGTAGAGTGCTGACTCTTGATCTCAGGTCTTGATAGGGTTGTGAGTTCGAGCCCAGCGTCGGGCATGGACACTACTTAAAAAAAAGAAGAAGTCGAAGTTTTAAATGTGGGTCCCGGGGCGGAGGGTGGAGCGCGGACTCCAGTGGAGGGAGGGGCCGGGGGGGCAGCCCCAGGCTCGGGGACACCTGTTCCTCTTCATGCTGACATGCTGGGGTCGGGGGGAGTCTGTCCCTGGAAAGCCAGTTTCTATTCCAGGTGGGAGGCTGGTCGAGTTCGTAAGTGGATTGTGAGTGGTTCTGGGCAAGCGGTCCTCCGAGTGTGGGGCTAACAGCTTTTCAGAGGACAAGAGATTCCCGTGGGCCCTTGTTCACTCCGCTCGTGCTTGGGCAATCTGTAACCACGGTGTCCAAACTTCCTCCCCAGTGAGGAAGGTTGACACCACACTCTGGTGACGCATTTGGTAGTGAGAGGGGCGTTCCCAAACCTGGTTCTGTTTGCCGGGGAATTCTATGGGAAAAGCCCGCTGAGCGGTTGGTTACGCTGGTATGTCGGGGCTCCTCCTCAGGTGGGCCCCCTCAGCTGCTGACAGGCCTCTCTTTCCGGTTTGCTCAGGTCTGCGACGAGCCCCACCCCTTGCTGGTGAAGGAGATGATCCAGCACTGCGTGAACGCCAACATCGATGACGCCTACAAGGTTTGCATCCCTCCTCCTCCCTGACTCGGGGGGAGACTTTGCTTCTTCGACAGTGCAGAGGGGGTCTGTCTGTGTGCTGGGGACTTCGCTCACATGCACTGCTCCCCTCGATTCTTGCTTGGAATGAGGCCAGGAGCTAGGTACACACCAGAGGAAGAAACGGATTCCGGGAGGCTGGATTCCTTGGTCTGAATCACACTGCTGACAAGCACTCAACCTGCAATTCAGAGTCATGTCCTTGTCCTATAATTATATCCTCCACAAGGGAACTTGGTCCACCCAAGAGCTGAGGAAAGACCAGCCCAACTCCTTACGTTTCCATGATGCCATCTGTGTCTGCCAAGGGACACTTTGCCCTCCGTCCCCCTGAGGAACATGGGAATGGCGTTCAGGGACCCAGTGGTCCCTGGTCATCTGGGAGAAGCAGGACCCAGGGCTTCCAGCTTCGTTATGGAGCCTGGTCCCATGTGCACATTCCAGGGGGCATCATCACAGTTCAGGTGACCCTCAGGTCCACAAGGGTGGCAATGGTATGATTTAAGGCCACTGGCCTGGTCCCAGCCAGTTTCCCTCCCCCTGCTCCCACCAAACTAGGCCGGAAGTGGACTGGGTTTAGGGCAGGGCCAGATGTAACTCAAAACCAAAGGGCGAGGCGGGGAGACCAAGGCAGAGACCCAGACACAGGGCCCAAAGGTAGCCTTCAGATTTAGGGATACAGAGCTTCCATGCCCCCTGTATCCGCCCCGAGATGCTATGGCAAAGGCAAAACAGCTGACCCCAGACCCCGCCGTCTGAGTGGGCTGGGTGGGATTGGAACTGGGGCCTCTGGTTGAGACCCGGCAGGAGGCTGAGAGGACTCTGCTCGGTGGAGATCTGGTGGAGGCTAGGCCTGCAGGGGGGCCTCTTCCCCTTGGGTGCTCACTGGCATGATTAATACAGTTTTTTTAGGAGCCTTGGATAAAGACACTACATGGGTGTCATAGGAGACCATGCAAAACATTTTAAAGATTTTGTTTTTATTTATGAGAGAGAGAGAGAAAGAGGGTGCGAGCGGGCAGGGGGAAGAGCAGAGGGAGAGGGACAAGCAGACTCCGCGCTGAGCTCAGAGCCTGACACGGGGCTTGATCTCAGAACCCTGAGATCATGATCTGAGCCAAAACCCAGAGTCTGGCGCTTAACCGACTGCGCCCCCCCAGGTGCCCCTTACCACGCAGTACATTTTAAAACATTTGCGATGTTGGGGCGCTTGACTGGCTCAGCCCGTAGCGCATGTGACTCTTAATCTCAGGAGCCTGAGTTCAAGCACCACATTGGGCATGGAGCCTGCTGTAGTAAAAAAAATTAAAAAAAAAAAAAAGAATAGGGCGCCTGGGTGGCTCAGATGGTTAAGCGTCTGCCTTCGGCTCAGGTCATGATCCCAGGGGCCTGAGATCGAGCCCCGCATCGGGTTCCCTGATCCGTGGGGAGCCGGCTTCTCTCTCTGCCTCTCTCTCTCTCTCTCTGTCTCTCATGAATAGATAAATAAAATCTTTAAAAAAAAAAAAAAGAATAAATAAAAAAATAAAACATTTGTGATGTCATCTCTCCCTGTTGGGAAACTCCAGTGACCCCCAGGCAGGCTGGATGGCTGGGTCACCAAGGGTGATCTGTCTGCTCCCTGCTGTGTGACAGACCCAAGACTGGTGTGGCTTCAACCTCGTCCCCGCTCCACCCTCCACCCCCCCCATACCCTTGTCACCCAGTGTATCTTCCTCTGTCTAGATTCTCGCTCACCTGTGGCATCTTGGCTATTCGCCGGAAGACATCATTGGCAACATTTTTCGAGTGTGTAAAACCTTCCAAATGGCAGAGTACTTGAAACTGGAGTTTATCAAGGTCAGTGAGGGTATAACAATGCCTCTCCTGGGGAGCATGGGCCACACTGCGGTCTCTTCGTGTGGCTCCCAGGCCTGGCCCCCGGAAGGTGCTCAGCGAGTGTCCCACCGCCGGATCGTCCTGGGGTGGGAGTTGGTTTCAGCCTGTTCTGCCAGTCAGCGGCCTGGAGTTCCTCAGGGTGGCTCTCTTCACTCAAGATTTGTTTGCTTGTTTACCCTTAAGTTCAGGTTAATTGAGGTATAATCTACAGAGAGTAAAATGCACCTCTCAGGTGCCTTCTGTTGACTGGTGTTCAGTCTTGTCAAGGTCGGAACAGCTCTATAATTCCCCCGCCCCCTAAATGCATGTGCCCCTTGGTAGTCGGTCAGCTCCTCCCCCAGCAGCCAGAAACCACCGCTTTGTTTTCTCTTTGGGGGGACACAATTTTCCGGAAGGTTGTCCTATGGACATGACAGCGGAATCAAGGAGAAGGTAGCCTTTTGAGTCCGCCTAGCTTAACGCACTTCAGCTTTGTTCATGCTGTCGCATCTGTTAGTGGGTCGTTCCTCTTCTTTGCCAAGCAGCGAACCACGGTTTGTGTGTTCACCACCTGAAGGACGCCGGGGGGGGGTGGGGGTCTCGGTTTTGGTGACGATTAGTGAGACCACTATAAACATTTGCGCATGCGAATCGGTGTGAACGTAAGTTTTTATTTTTCTCGGGCAACTTCCCAGGAGGTAGGATTGCTTGTTCTAATGGTCAGGGTATGTTTAACTTTATAAGAAACTGCCAAACCGATTTCTGAAGCAGCTGTAGATTGTGCATTTCTCCCAGCAGTGTGTGAGCATTCCAGATGCCCCCCCAAGCCTAGCCAGCACTTGCAATGTTCGGTTGATTCTTTTTTTTTTTTAGATTTTATTAGAGAGAGAGTCGGGGGGAGGGGCAGGGCAGAGGGAGAGGGAATCTCAAGCAGGCTCCATGCCCAGTGCAGAGCCTGATGCGGGGCTCGATCTCACAACCCTGGGAACACGACCTGAGCGGAAACCAAGAGGTGGACGCTCAACATACAGAGCCACCCCGGGCGTCCCCTCAGTTGATTCTGTTAAAGCCATTCTAATAGGTGTGTCGTAGCATCTTCTCCTGGCTTTAACATGCATTTCCCAACAGCTGACGGCGTCGGGCACTTTCGCATGTGTCGATTTGCCATCCATTATCTTTAACGAAGCATCTGTTCATATCTACCGATTTCTTAATTGGGTCATTTTCTTCTTACTGAGTTTTGAGACTTACTTATATACCCTGGCTTCAGGTCCTCTATCAGACATGTGTTTTATAAGTATTTTAATATTTTCTCCAAGCCTGGCTTTTTGTTCTTTTTTGTTGTTGTTGTTATTTTCTTAACAGTACCTTATAGGGAAATAGCCAAATAGACTGAACTCTAAACACAACTCATGACAACTTAGAGTTCCTTTTCCAGCTGAAGTTTGAGTTCATTGCGTCCACTTTAAGTAAACTGCTAGTTTAAGTTAAAAAACATAAAGTCCTCCCTCACTTACTCTTTTTTTAAAGATTTTATTTATTTATTTGACAGAGAGACACACAGTGAGAGAGGGAAGACAAGCAGGGGGAGTGGGAGAGGGAGAAGCAGGCTTCCCCTGAGCAGGGAACCCGATGCGGGGCTCAATCCCAGGACCCTGGGCTCGTGACCTGAGCCGAAGGCAGACCTTAACCGATTGAGCCACCCCAGCGCCCCCCTCCCTCACTTATTAACCAGCTTGACATGTGCTTTGCTTTTCAGGAAATCGGATACACGCATATGAAGATAGCAGAAGGCGTGAACTCCCTCCTGCAGATGGCAGGGCTCCTGGCCAGGCTGTGTCAGAAGACAATGGCCCCAGTGGCCAGCTAGGGGGGGAGAACTCGTTGCTCGGGGTGACAGGGGTCCTGAGAGTCCTCGTCCAGGAGAGACAGGAGTCAGCGCCTTCTGATTTGGAAAAAAGGCCACCCTCGACCGGCATGGGGACACACCTTCCCCTGACACGACCGTGGTCTTCACGCCGCTCCCACATGTGTCTGCAGTCAGCTTCAGCCTCACGGACATGGTGGCAGGGTGACAGGGCCCCAGAGAACCTCAGGGCTTGGCACCCGATCTGGGCACGTGTGGCATCTTAGTTAATAAAAACGCTGTACGGTTTGGTCGGCGCTAAGGTGGCGTCGCCAGGCCACAAGGAAAGCCAGCGTCCCGTCTCTGAGTGTCCCCAGCATCCGACAAGTAGAACAGGTGATGGGGATAGTAGACCGATGAAGCTGATCTCAGTGCTTCTAGAAGCCTGGAGGACAGTTCCATGGGGTAAGGGATGGAGAACAGCCTGGGACAGTAAGGACTTCAGAGAGGACCGGCAGGAGTCACCTGCCGGGGACAGTGGTGTGACGCCTGCCCACTGACCGGCCTTTTCTGTACAACTGCGTATGCGTGTTGCTTTAGAATTCCCCAGTGAATTTTCTATTACTTTGTACGATCGTTCCTCCCCCACAAGGTACTATTTTTTCCCCATTTTCTTAAATTATAAAAAAGTATCAGTGTACATAAAAGAAAGAGTAGGGCGCACCTGGGTGGCTCAGTCAGGTGAGCATCCAACTCTTGGTTTCGGCTCAGGTCATGATCTCAGGGTCCTGGGATCGAGCCCCGCATCGTGCTCCCTGCTCAGTGGGAAGCCTGCTTCTCCCTCTGCCTCTCCCCCTGCTCATGCTCGCTCACTCTCTCCCTCTCTCTCCAATAAATAAAATCTCTTAAAAAAAGAGGGGGGGGGGAGAAAAAAAGTTAAGGTCCTCAAAAACGGCAATGTGAGGTTTTAAAAAACATTTTAACATATTTCCTCAATCTTATTCTTCATCTGGAGCCTCATGATCGTGGTGAGGTTTGCAGGGGAGGACCAGGGCCCAGAGGCGTGTGTCTGCCACACACCCCAGAACCGTGTTGGCAGGACTCCTCCCGCCTGGAGCCCCCACCACAGCCCCACCGCGCCCCGCTCCGTCTCTGAGCCTGAGGTCGGGACTCCCGGGGCTGAAGGAACAAGCGGCCAGCAGCTGTGTTCTGGTTTTCCTTCTCATTTCCTAACTGATGGCATTAACTTGGACAGTTAGTGTGGCATCCTGGAAAGTGTGGACTCCAGGACCAGGTTCCTGTCCCCAGCTCTCTCTCTCTTCTGTCTCTGTCCCTCTCTCTTGGGGCCTCAGGGTCTTTTCCCATTAAGCAAGAGGCTTGACTTCCACTCCCTTGGAAGGTTTTGCATGAAGCAAGAAAAACAGACATGAGAATTGCTAGTCTTAGGAAATGCTTTATTGAGATGTCTCAGTTGAAGGAAACATCTTGCCTCTCCGTCTGTGGCTTTTCTGGCTCAGAAGGTCCCTTTGGGCCCCTGGGCTTCCCATGACACAGCTGTGTCTCTGCTCAGTCAGCTCAGCCGAGTCCAGTCCTGGGGCTGGGGAGGATGTGGGGACGACAGAGGGGCGCCACTCAGCCACTCCTTGCTGCTCCTTCTCCAGAAACAGGGTGTGCTCTGCCCGCAGCAGACGTTCCCACTGAAGGGCACCCGGGTGTCCCGTAGCCTCATCTCTTCCAAGTGAACTGAGGCCCGAAGAATGGAGCACGGGGGCTCCCCCTCTCTGCTGAAATGATGTGTAATCCTCACAGGAGACGAGATAGACGAGACTCTGTACCCGGAGACGCAGATTATTAAATATGGTTCCACCTATATAAATTAACTGTACAAGTTTATGGATCAGGAAAAAGATCCCAGCAATTGACGTTAGTAAGCAATTTGGAACCTGAGTCCAAAGCAAAAAGGCACAGGAATACCAGCGACACACAATGTTTTCAGACGTGGGGACGGGGGTGCAGCTTGCCCTGACCCTCGGGCATCGGATCAGGTCAGAAGCCATGCTGCCCTCAGCCTTGGGCTCCTGCAGAAGCCAGGCCGGGGCCTGATGTCCCGTGTAACTGTCCTTACCCCGGCCGGTCCCCACGGCCGGCCGGACGGTCCTCCGGACGCCTCGGTGCATCTCCCAGGGGTAACTATGGCGGGTGTCGAGGTTGGGCAGCTCCGGAGAGAGAAGTGACCCCCGGGGGAGGCAGGATATAGCCCTCAGCCTGGTGGTTCCCTGGTGGTTTCTGCCACCCCACCTTCCAGCTCAAAACCCTGCACAACCCCTCCGGCTCCTGCCCCATGTCTCTGCTCCCCTCTGAAGTGGAACTTCTGGAATGTTCTCTACTCCCTGTCTTGGGACTCCTGTGTTCTGAATACAAGCAGGCCTTCTCCCCACCACCATCGAGTCTCATCAGTGCCCACCAGTGCCCACCAGTGCCCGGTGCATCTCCGCCTGCCTGGCGCCTGCTCACACCCTCCCCAAGTACCTTTCTCGGGCCCAGGACACTGCCCTTTGCCGCTTCGCCTCCCAGCCTCGGGCCTCAGTGCTGGCCCCTCTTCTCGGCCTCACTCCCCGGGGGCTGACAGTTGTCACTCTCAATGACGACGCCCCGCGTCTGTCTCCAGCCTGGCCTCGCCCTCAGTCCAGGCTCAGCTGTCTAGCTGCCCACTTCATATTTCTCCCCACGCGCGCAGCTCGAGCCGAACACGTCCAGAAATAAGCTGGCCTGCCCACAGGGCCTGCTCTGCCCACAGCCTCACACCTCGGCTGGGGACAGTGACATCCTCTTGTTGCTCGGCCAAAAAACCTGCAGCCCCTCAGCTCCTCTCTACCTGGCCCCCCAACATCCAGTGCATCAATGAGTCCTGTGCGCGCCACCTTCAAAACCAACTCCCAATTCGGACATAACGGGTAAATACAGAACATTCCATCCCACACAACAGAATACACATTCTTTTCAAGTACACATGGAACATCCTTCAGAACAGACCACATGTCAGGCCACCAAACAGCCTCAATAAACGTAAGAAGACTGAAATCATACCATACATCCTTTCCAACCGCAGGGGTACGAAACTAGAAATCACAAGAAAAATGGAAAAATGCAGACACGTGGAGGTTAACCAACACGATATTAAACAACCAATGGGTCAACAAAGAAATCAAAGAAAAAATTTCAAAAAATACACAGAGACGGGGCGCCTGGCTGGCTCAGTCGGGATAGCGTGCGACTCTTGATCTTGGGGTCGTGAGTTCGAGCCCCACGTTGGGTGTAGAGATTACTTAGAAATAAATAAACTTAAAAAAAAATCTAAGACCAAACAAAACCCTATTCATGTTGGCCTCCACCCCGAGCCAAGAAGTCACCTTTTCCCTGGATTCTCATTGGTCTCTGTGCATCCCTTTCTGCCCCCTGAATTCATTTCCCTCCTCAGCAGCCAGGGATCCCGTTCCCAGGCTCCCAGGCTCCCAGGCCCCCAGGCTGCGCCCCCTCCCATCTCAGAAAACCCAGGGGTCGCTGCGTGGCTGCCCCCTCCCCTGTTGTCAGACCCTCTGGGCACGCTTCTGCCCCCCTGCGCGTCCTTCCCCCCCCCCACCGCGGGCCGGGGAGGGAGCACCCCCAGCTGCCCTGGGCAGCCCAGCCTCGTGGTCCGCGGCCTCCTCCCCGCGGGCTTGTCTCCACAGGGCTTATCACCCGCTCACATGCTGCCTGTCCTTCCTGCCCTTTCTCAGCCCACAGCCATCCGTGTCATCACTCTCACCAGAGTGATGTCCTGAACAATCAGGGATTTGGGTGGATTTCTTTCTTTTCTAAGATTTTATTTTTAAGTCATCTCTATACCCCACGTGGGGCTCGAACTTGCAACCCTGAGATCAAGAGTCACATGCTCTGGGCACCCATGGGTGGATTTCGTTTATTGCTGGGTCCCCAGCACCTAAGGCTGACTTGCCCCCAACAGGGGCCCAGTAGATGTTGGGGAGTGCGTGAGCGGTGGGCTCAGGCTTCTACGGCCTCTCCTGCTGTGGGGCCCTCACAGCCCAGGAGCCGCCTGCCCGCCTGCTCCGATCGGGACTTCAGAGGGCCTTCGAGAACCCACTGGGGTCAGTCCTGTCTCCCCGTGGCACAGCCTGGGCCTCAACAGCTGACTCTAAGTGGGGCCTGGGATAGGAGGCTGAGCGCTCTGTGCGTTTGGGGGCCCGAGCTGGTGCACGGGAGCACTCAGCCCCATACTGGCCGGCGCAGTGGGTGCTGCAGACTCGGTCCAGCCGCGACCCTCATGGGCGCCATCCTCTACCTCCCAGTCCCACCCCCGTCCCTGTGTCCTGCACGTGCTGTGTCCCATTTGCTCCATTTTGCAGGTGAGGAAATGGTCCCAGAAGGTTGAGCCACTTGCTCGAGGTTGCAGAGAGGCACCCGGAGCCTACCCCTTCACCCCACAACTCACCAGCCTCCCCGGCCTGACACCCCCAACAGTCGCCTGAGACCCTTGTGTCTGCCGTGGAGCTGTGACCTCACCAGGCCTGCCGTGGCGTTGGGGGCAGGACGGCTCAGGAGCTCAGTCCCAACACCCTACAGAGCCACCCATTTCAGCACCCATGGGTGCTACTCCTTGACCCCCCACTGGGGCTCCCGTGTGGCTCCTCCAGCCCCGTTTTTCCCTTGGGATGGGGCCCCCCAGGTCTGTGAGGTCCAGAACCCTGGGCTGAGACAGCTGTACCTTCCTTCCAGATCCTTCCTAGGCTTCTGTGGCTGCCACATTCTGATTCACGTAATCGGGGTCCTCGCTGTCCTCGTCTGGGCTGCCTGCCAGGGACAGAGGCTCTTCCCTCGGGACTCGCTCTGCGGACCAGCGGGCAGATGGGCAGATGGTGGGCAGACGGTTCATGTGGACACACCCACACCTGTTCCCCCAGCCAGAGGCTCGGGCCCAGGCCCCCGGACGCCACAAAACAGCCTGCAGGAAACGCTACACGGAACACTGTGCCGGTCCCCATCTCTGGGGTTTGCCAGAGATTTCTGCCCCGGGGGCGGCTGAGTGGGCGTCCTGGTCCTGGCACGGTTCCAGGCCGCTGTGGCCACTGATGGGCCAGAGGCGTCACTGTGAAGTCAGCTGCAAGGGCTGCAGGGGCGCCTGTGCCCCCCCGACTGTCCCTCCCTCCCCCCGCACTGCCCGATCCTCCCAGGCCAGGCCCTCCGCAGCCTGCTGAAGCTGACCACCCGGGAACCCCTGCTCTCCGGCCACGCACCCACGGCCCTCCTGGACTCCCGCCACTGCCGGATGGATGCCGAGTTCTGGTAATCCTCGGATCCCTCGTCACCTGCAGGGAGACACCGGGAAGGTGGCAGCCGCCGCGGCTAGTCCTCAGGCCCCCTGCATGCTCACTAAGGCCGGGACCCCCGGGGCCTCGTCCAGGTACTCGAGCAAACGGTGAACCTTCGGGCTTCGAGGCAGGGGGTGCCTTTGAGCGGCATGGGCGGGCCTGGCCGAGGAGGCCTCTCCGCCCAGTTCCCGGGGCTGGCGGCCTCACCTGACTCGGGGTCCTTCGGCTTGCAGATGAGCACGTTCTCGTACGAATTGGCATCATCATTATCGTCATCTGCCAGGGAGGGGGTGAGGGTCAGGTTGGTGGGGGACCCTGCCTGGCGGACCCGGCTCTTCCTCCCTCCCTCCCTCCGTCCTGCCTTCCCTCGTCAGGTGACCTGTCCTGCCAAGCCCCCAGCCCTCTGGGTCCCCCACAGGGTCTCCAAACATTCTCCTGGACAAGATTCTTAGTGGACGCTGGCCTGGCTCCAGCTCCTTCATGGTCCTCCGAGGTCACCCCAAATGCACTGGGGAGGTGAGATGTGGGGATAGGCTTGCAATCAGGGAATTGGATAGTTGGAAGGAGGGAGGCCCATTGCTATCGGGCAACGAGGGGGGGGAGAGCCGCTGGGGGCCGAGGAGAGACGGGAAGCAGGCCTAGGCTGGTCCTAAAGCCGTACCTTCGGGCAGGGCAGGGTGGGCCTAGGCTGGATGTGGCCCTAGCAGAGCCTGGCACCCCCTCATCGCCCCTGTGAGCTGAGCTCTAACCGCGGCCCCACCCCGCAGCCTTCTGTGTCAAAGGGGCTCCAAGACATGAGGGTCCCTCCCATATTCAGCAGGGGCAGGGGGGAAGAAGAGGCCCCCTCTCTCTGCCTGCCATGCGCCCCAACCCCCAGCCCAGCGTGGCCTCCCCAGACCTCTCAGCAGGCCCGGCCCATCCTCGGTCCTCAGTTTCTTCTTCTGTAAAGCCAAGGTGTTAAGGGCCCAAGATCCCAGCCTCCTCAGAGCCTACAGGGCTCAGCGTCTGTCAGCAAGGTTGCCCGGCCCAGGCCCTTCCTCTGAGGTCCCACATGTACTCATTAGTGGCTGCCCAGCCCTGAGGGGGGCCTGCGTGACCAGGGGCTCAGCCTCCCCCGTTGCCCCTGGCCCCAGGTCCCCTTCTAGTTCCCTCACTTCTGTGGCCCACACCCCCTCCCCTCCCTGCCTCCCACACATCCCTTCCCTACTCTGGTCCCCCACCACCAGCCTCCCCCGGCTCCCCAACTCCGCCACCCATCCAAACCTAGGCCCAGCCTCCCCCTCCTCTACGGCCTTGGCCTTCTGCAGCTCGCCCCTTCCTCCCCTCCTCCTCCTGCATCTCACCTTCCCTGGGCTTTTGGATCTGCCCCCAGTTGTAATACTCCATGGTGATGGGGTCTCTGGCAAGAAAGCACAGACCCAGAGCGGTTGCTGGGCAGGCCGGGGCTCGGGGTGGGGGCATCGTGGGGGACACGGATGACAGGGCTGCTCCAGCCATCACCCCCCGCCCCCACCCTGTTCTTCCCTGGTCCCTCTGTCCCTCTTCCCTGGGCCCCTAAGCCACCCAGCCTGGCTCCAGCCATCCTGACTTGTGACTCTGGGCAAGTCCCCATCTTCCCTGGGCCTCGGTTTACCCATCTGTGAGACATCCTTGAGGGCCCTTCCTCCCTTATCTCTGGGTGATGCAGACAAGCCCTCCCTAGAGCAGGGCCACGTCCCTGTCCCCACAAAGCCATGGCCAGCTGAGAGGAAGTGATGCTACTGAGCACCTGCCCGGGCCAGTGGGTTCTAGGGCCGGAAGCTTTCATAAAGGGGGAAGCCCGGCGGGGGTGGGTGGGGGAGGGGAGGAGGTGCCGGCCCTGCAGAAGGCCACTCACATGTAGGCTGCATCAGATCCGGATCTGGATCCATGTCTGCTCCCTGCAGGAGGAGGCGAGGATTAGGCCCGAGCACTGGGCCCTGGGCCCCACCGCAGCCCACCTCCCAGGATCCCACCCACCTTTGCTGAAGTTCTGGTACCTGGAGGACTCAGAATCTGGAAGAAAGGCCGGGCTCATTGCTTCCTCCTGCCCCTGCCCCCCCCTCCCCAAGGGAAGGGCCTTCAAGGACCCAGGTGTCTCCTACCTTCCCACCTTGACACCTGCTCTCCATCCCCTCCCCCGCTAGGCCAACCCAGGGGCCTCCTGGCCCAGCTCCCCTGGCCCCCCAGGCCTCCCCTGCACAGGTACTGTCCCACCAGGTATTCACCTGTCTCAGTCCCACCTCACCCCTGACCCCATCCCTGTGTCTGGGGGCCACTCACCCTCGAGGCTGGGGGAGAACCTCAGCAGCTTGTCCTTCCTGCAGGAAAGGGGGAAGGGAGGGGCTGAGAGGGGCCGGATGGGGAAAGGCCTTGGGGTTTCTGAACCACAGTCCCACAGCCCTACAGCCCCCTCGTGGGGCCCTCACAATCCAGCTCTGGGGCTCTGAGGTCCAAGGTCTTGGCCTGAGCTCAGCCAGGTGGGGCCCCCGGGGCTCTCCTTCCCATGGCCTCCTATGGGGCTGTTGACCCCTCCGGGCCTCGGATGGGGGGCTTGTCCCTACCTTGTTGGCGCCACGTCGGAGTCTGTGTCCACCAGGGGCCCTGGCCAGGCCTGTCTGACCACTGCAAAGGACAAGGGGCTGTTGGCTGGGCCTCCAGTGCTGTCCCCCCACTCCACCAGATCGGGCCTGGCCACAGTCCCCATATGGACACCCCCAACCCCGAGCCCAGTCCCTGGACCCTTCGGTTCGGGGACTCACAGGAATAGGTCCGGGCCACTGCAAAGTTCTGTTGATTCTCTTCCCTGGGAAAACATGGAGCTGCGCTGAGCCAGGGCCTAGCCTCCCACAGCCCAAGGGACAGAGAGGAGAGACGGACAGACAGGGCCGAGGAACAGAGAGCGGAGGGACAGACCAGGGCGAGAGTGAGGAGCCGCCACCCCTCTGGGCCTCAGATCCAGGGCTCCCCCTTTCTCTGAACTGCCCTCCAGGCACCCACCCTTCTCACGTGGCCCCGAGCTGGAGCCTCCACGGCCTCCCCAGGAACCCCGGAGATGGTCCGGAAGGTCTGTGGGCAGGGCTGGGGAGGTGGCCCTCAGATTCTGAGGTGAGGGTCGGGCGGCTCTTCAGGGACTTCAACTAGAGGGTACCTTCAACCCCTCTTGAGACGTCCAAACACACCATCTACTCCCAAGTAACTGGCAAGGTAACTTCAAGGCTTAGCAGACACAGCAAGGTACCTGGCCATGTGCGGCGTTCCCTTCTTCCTCTGAAATGGACTTTTATTTAGGCCCATCTAAAAGACTGTATTTTCCAGCCTCCCTTGTGCCTGAGTTGGCCATGTGATTAAGCTCTAGTCAATGAAATGCCAGCCAAGACTGTTGGGACTTCAGGAAAACTCCTTTAGAGGAGACACTGCCAACAGGGGTGCACCCTTTTTGTCCCTGTCCTTCATTCTTACTACTGCCTGGAACACAGAGATGAGGGCTGGAGCTCTAGCTGCCATTATGGATCATGAAGTTCCCTTGAGGATGGAAGCCAATGCTAAAGATGGTAGAGCAGATTAGCTAAACATTTAAAGCCTTTTGGGTCCCTCCTCTGGACCAGAAGGGGTACCTGGCCCAGCCTTCCAGGAGCTCCCGGGGAGGAGCGGCTGGAGGGGTCAGGGTGACCTGATTTAGGAAGGATGCCTTTAATGCATGGGCAGGACTGAACCCAAGTGAAGTGGGGAGAACCCAAGTCTCCCCTCCCACCTCCTCCTGCCCAGGCCCAACTTCCCACTTCCCACTATGCGGCAGTTTCACTTCTGGCTCAAACAGCTTATGTTTCTAACATCAATCAGAGGCCCAGAGTGGGCAGGCACTGAGAGAGGAGGGGAGAGAGGAGGAGATACTGGGGAGGCCTGCCTCGGGGCAGAGGCGTTGGGGGGGCACCAGGGGAGCCCAGCCCCCTCACCCCTGGTGGAGGCTGTGGGCGGGTCATCCAGAGGACCAAGTGGCCAGAAAAGCCCGGCCCCAGCGGTGAGCATGGATGGGGACATTCTATTTTCATATTTCATTGTGGTTTTTCAGTTGCAAAAGGAAATGAGAAAGGGTGTGTGTGCGTTTGTACGTGAGTTCCTTCCCCAGGCAGGCACACATAGGGGTGAGGAGAGGAGTGCACGCCTGAGCAAGAGGGGGGGAGGCGAGTGGGTGTGAGCCGGCGTGCTGGCCCGTGCGTGCGCATGTGTGCACGCACGTCTGAGGGGCCCCCGGGCGCTCCGTCGGTCACTTTCCTGCTCAGCGCAAGGACACCAGTGGCCGCCCCCCTCCCTCCCCGGGTTGTCCTTGGGCCACACCGTGGTCTGCAGCGTCCCGCACGGCTGACCCTCCCAGGGCTCATACATAGAGCAGCTCGCCTGCCCCCGAGGTGCCTGGAGCTCCATCCTGCCGGATCCAGCTGCTCGGCCTGGGGTCAGTGACCCCCCAACCCCATTTCCTCTCTACCCCTACTTCCCTGGGCCCTTAGGACAAAGGTCATGGGCTCTCCCCACAGTCAAGACTCTCCTCCCTCCTCACCCAGCTCATGCCTCTCAAGATACGCCCACACGTGCCACCTCGTCTCCAGAATAAAGTGTCCGCCCCAGTCCTGCGGGGGACCGCCCACCCTGTTCTCTCTCTGGAATGTCCCCTTTTGCCTTCTTTCTCTCTTAACATCCTCCCCATCTCCTCCATCAGGCCTTCCCTACCCCCCAAGGACATGCCCACATCCTCCTGGAGGAGCTCTGTTAGCATTTTCCAGGGGAGACTTGAGCATGGCTCACGTTTTGCTTTGTGCCCAGTCTTTGTTCCCCACATTGCCCGGGAGGGCAGAACTCTCTGTCAACCCCCAGCACCAGCACGGTGGGCTCCCCTGGGCGGGGGGCAGAGGGAGGATATCTGGAGATGCAGGGAGGCACGCTGGAAAGTGGCACCCCCTCCCCCCAAAGCCCTCCTGGACCAGGTCGGGGAAGCGCATGGAGAGCCCCAAGGGTCCCTCCCTCCCTGGACTGCTTGGGACCCACTAGAGCCCAGTGTGGAGGAGGTGGGAGTGAGGGGTGAGGGAAGGGGTGCGTGGACACACGAGGGGACGCCCATGTGGATGCCCACAGTCAGGGCACACGAAATCACGGGGCTGGGGACACCGAGGCACTCACAGGCTCCTCTGCTCATAGATCTTCTCGGACTTCTTCACGGCTGCAAGAACAAGACTGGATTAGCAAGCATCCCCAAGCCGGGCTGGGAACTGAGATCCAAGGTCCCCCTCCTCTTGTCTCCCCTGTGCCCTGGGCAGGCCTCAGATGGGACGTGGGGACCGGACCGCCAATCCCTGTGGGCCACCTCTCATGGACAGGGTGCTTGCTCACCACCTATTAGGAGAGCAGAGTGTGGAGAAGGTGGATGCTGCAGGCAGCACAGCAGCCCCCCCACCCCCGTTTTTCCAGAACATTCCCCTGCCCCAGCAAAACCAAAGCCCCACGGTGAGCCAGACCCACTGTCTTCAGGGGTGGTTTAGGGGCTTCTTCCCTGCCTTGTGAAACTTCTCCGACCGCCCTTGGACCGCAACCAGGGCTGGGGACCCCGCCCCTGTCCCCGAGCACCCCCCTACCTGGGCGGGAGCAGCGCACGCACAGGCCGGCCACAGTCCCCAGCAGCAGCAGCAGGGCCACCCCGGGCCACAGCAGCTCGCTCTCCACATTCATGTCCGCTCCTGGCCACGCGCCCTGCAGCGCTGCAATGTAGGACCCCCTGTGACCAGCCCTCTGGAGTCCCCCCCCGAGCCCCACACTGTCAGGTGTCTGTCGCCCCCGTCTCCTGACAGCCCCGCAGTGGAGCCCAGACCACGGGAGCACCACCTCCCCTCCCTGTCCGAGGACCGGGTCAGGCTGCAGCCAGCCCTGCTCCCCCATCTGACCCCAGATCCACACCCTGGGCCCCCAGGGCCATCCCCCACACTTGGTAAGTGCTAGAAGGTTCTGGGGACCCACCAGACAGCACCATGTGTACGTGTCCCAAACATGCCTTTGCTTAATCCACACAACCACCCACGGGGGGCGGGGGGAGGATGGGAGCCTCTCCCAACATTTCACAAACACAGAAACTGAGGCTGGGGATCCCAGCTGCGAAGCAGAAAGACAGGATTCAAACTCTGGCCTCTGGACCCTAACTCTGGCTCACCTGTTGCCTCCTGTAAACCCAGCTTTGCTCCCTGAGCTCAGTCCTCGGCCCCTTCCAGAGGAGCCCCGGCTGCCCCCACGCACCCCAGGGTGCCTCTTATCCATGGGCCCCCTGGGGGAGCTGGGAGTGGGATTTCCGTTCTTTCTTTCTTTTTTTCTTCAAAAATATTTTATTTATTTGTCAGAGAGAGAGAGAGCACAAGCAGGGGGAATGGCAGGCAGAGGGAGAAGTAGGCTTCCCACCGAGCAAGGAGCCCGATGCGGGGCTCGATCCCAGGACCCTGGGATCACGACCTGAGCTGAAGGCAGATGCTTAACCGACTGAGCCACCCAGGCGCCCCGGGGTTTCCATTCTTTAAACACCGAGGGGTTCCTGAGGGCCTACGGGGGAGAAGGGTACTCTGGGCGGAGACCTGGTGGGCTGCCCAGGGCTGGTGGAGGTGGGATGTGCTGGGAGGGGGGACTCTGTGGTGTGAGGAGGCTCCGAACCCCGCCTGGCACTGGGCCACTGCTGGGTCAGTGACTGGTCCCTGCGGTGGAGCATGCTGTGATGTCCAGTCTTTGGCAAAGCCACAGGCAGCCACACACCAGGGCCTGGGCGGGGGACAAGTACAACCCTCTTGAGGGGGCTTCCGAGGAGGATCACGGCAACTAGAGAGACTCAGTCTCCTGGCGTGGCTGGGGACACAGCTGAGGGCTACAGTGGGGTCTCCGAGGGGGCCCCTGCCCACACCCCTGAGCATCCCCTCTGTGCATGTTGTTTTTCCCGGCTCGGCCACCTGGGAGGAGGGCTTCTCCCCATTTTACAGCTGGGGAAGGCGAGGCTCAGGGAGAAGCTGAGCTCTGTACTGCCCAGCTCCTGTTTTGGGCTCCCCCAAGGCCTCAGCTGCACCCAGCTGTCCCCCTCACCTCTCCGAGCTTCCCGAACCCTCACGGCACAAATGACAAGGAGCCTCTGAGCAACCCTGAGCCTCCATCGGGGCTGTCCTGGAGAAGCCGCCTCTCCTTCCCCAAACACCAAGTGAGTCAGTGGAAATCTCTTGATGGGATGGCCCTGTCACCCCAGGAGGGCGTCCGTGGGGAGCCCCCTGCTCTTGGGGCCTGGGCCCTGCCCTTCCAGCCTGCACAGTCTCCTCCTTCTGCCCTCTCTGCTGTGCCTCTAGCCCAGCCCAAGGCCACTTCAGGCTGTGTGGGGTTGGAAGCACCAGGTCCTGGAGGGAGGACTCCTGCCCGTGCCTCAGGGTGTGTTGGCCTCAGTCTTCTCATCTGTAAAATGGGCATCAACCCGGTGCCTTCCTCAAAGAACTACTGGCCGATGAGAAGCAGCCTGGCTCAGTGTCCGGGCTTCCCGGAGAGAAACCTGCTAGGGCTCGTATTTCTGGCCGGCTGGTTTGGAGAACTCGCTTGTGCTCCAGAGGCCTGGCACTTGAGGCCCCAGGACCTGGCCTGCCGACCCTTGCAGCTGTCCCGGGGAAGGGCGGCCCTCCATCCCAGGGGATCCTGGCCACCAGAGAGCCCTCTTGCTTCCTGGTCCCCCATGCTCTCCTGGGTCAAGCAGCACAGTCGGGGTGCCCCCAGCCCCGGTCCACCATATCTGCCTGGCACTGGGGGAGGGCGGGGGACGAGAACGCCGAGTGGGCCTCCGCTGTTGAAGCCTGGCATTGCTGGCCTTCCGTAGCCCCTCGGAAATGGGGAAATAAGGACACTCATCCCTCGGGTTTGTCATGAGGCCTAGCATTGAGATGATGCATGAAGGTGGGGGAGACACAGTTGCATGACTACCGTGACTTGCCATCTCAGGGTCCCTGTGGAAGGGGAAGGGGCAGCCTTTTGGGGGTGGGGGGGCCAGCAGCGGACAGCGTGGAGCAACCTTACCAGGGCCTCCCTGCCTGGTGCCCAGGGTACGCGAGCCTGAGCCTCCCTCCACCGCCCTACCGCCCCGCGTGCCAGGCCCTCGTGCCGGGACCTCCAGGGCGGGCTGGGATCCGCCTCAGCCCCTCAGTTGTCACAGACACGCCAAGTGTCATGTGGGAGATGCCAGGGAGGAGAGCGAGGCCCCGAGAGGCGGGTACTTGTCCAAGTTCATCCAACTAGCCACAGAGCCAGGATCCCCAAGCTCAGGCTGGGCTGATCCCCAAGGCCCTCCCTGCTCTTTGACTCCTGTTTTATATTACCTTTTTAAGAACCATGAAATATTTTTTAAAAGAGAGATCAATTTGAGGAACAGGCCGGCGGCTGCCCCTAGACTGACTACATCTGCACTCTGGCCGGGCTTTCCCTGCCAGGATCTGAGGGCAGGCGGAAGAGGGTTGGGGGAGGAGGCTGAGCCCCCAGGAGACGCAGGCCCAGCGGCCCCCGGAGGGCCCCAAGGGGCAGGCAGGGCTGGGTGGGGTGGGGAGGCGAGGAGGCCACAGGCCGAGGTGCTGCAGGCCAAAATAGCACAAAGGGAAGTGCGCAGTTTTCAGATGAACAAAGTTTGCACCAGCCTGGCGGGGGGGAAGGCCCTCGGGGCTCGGCTGGGCAAGCCGGAAAGGCCCTGGGAGACCCTCCTGCCCAATCTCCCAGCCGGCCTCTGGCCCTACATGGGGAAACGGAGGCCTCCCAGGGCCACAGGGCAGGCTATGGGGTAGGAACGAGAGGTTGGGTCCGAGCCCTGCGGAGGCTTTATCTGCTGGGCTCTGCTCTGGTGCCCGTTCCGTTTTCCCGTGTCATCTTGGCCTTCAGATAAGGCCGACCCAGGGGCCTCTATGGAGGATCCTAATGCTCAGGTGGCCAGTGAGGGGGCCTGGGCAGCCCTGGTCCTGGGGCAGCGGTGGGGAATGGTGACGGCCAGGGTCAAGGAGCTCCCCAGCAGAGAGCTGGTGGGCCAGGCTGGGGCCTGGGTGGGGGGTGGCGGGCGGGCTGCTTCGGCCTGGCCTGGCCTGGCCTGGGGGCAGGCCCTGGGCACCCTTGCCCGGAGAGTCTCACCCATCCTCCCGTAGCCTAGTGGCAGGGATGTTACAGTCCCATTTCACAGATGAAGAAACCAAGGCCCGTGGGTCTGGCCCCTCACCGGTCTCTGGAAGCAATGAGCCCACCCTGGAGGCTTCCCCAGGCCTGTGAAGGCTGGGCAGGGGAAGACGACGGTGGGAAAGCGCCGGAGCCCCAGAAACAGGCTGCCCTCTGAGTGCCGCAGGGTCCGGGGAGAGGGCTCCCTAGCCAGGGGCATCAGGGCGGGACTGGGGCCCAGCGAGGGAGAGCCAGCTGGCCTGGCATCTTCCCGGCCCCCCAGCCAGGGCCACCCCCCCCAACCTGAGCCCTCCTGTGGGCCCAGCAGGGCCATTCCCACCCCCGGTGGGAGGCAGCCTTAGGACCCCCTGCGCTGGGCCGGGCTTACCTGAGAGTCGGGGGCTCCTCACTGCGGCCACCTCATCCTGAGCCCGCACACCTGCCCGAGCCGACGCCACCGCCACCGAGACTGGCGGGCAGCAGGCGAGGCGGCGGGCTTCCTGTCAGCCCCCGAATCAGCCCTCGCACATCCGCTGCTCAGCCGGACCGGCCCTGCCGCGAACAGCCGGGGACGCTCGTAGAGACAGGGAGAGGCACTGAGCGACAGACACGAACACAGGCTCGGAGAGGCCAGAGACACGGACGGACACACACTGCATACATGCACGTGACCCCAAGTCACACAAAGAGGAAGAGACACACAGAGGAACGGGGAGCAAGAGAACGAAGTCGGGTGCTCACACGGACACACACACACGGGCAGCCTGCGGTGGGGGGGCAGGAAGACATGGAGAGACACACACGCACACCCAGGGAGGGAGAGGACCAGAGACAGACAGACACACACACACACAGAGGGAGAGGCTGAGTCACAGACAGACACACTCACAGACATCCGTGCGCGCTCCCACGGAACACGGGGCAGAGGGATGTGGGCAGGTGCGCGCCGGGGCAGGCCGAACAAGGAAGCAGGACGGGGAGCAAGGTGAAGGGCAGAAGGGGGAACGATCTACGAGCCATGGTTCCCCCCTGCCCCCCTCCCCCTCAGTTCCCAGAGGCCCCCTCCCGCAGCTGTTGCTCCTACTCTCACCAGCTCCTGGGGGGGGCCCATAAACATACGGGTGCTTCCGTGCCTCCTGTTACTGGGCATTAAGTGACTGGCCCAAGGCCATCAAACTCCTGGTGGCACCTCCACTCCCAGGAGACTCCAGGGAAACCCCCATCAGTCTGGCATTTCAGAACCTGGGCTTCCTGGTCCCAGGGGCCCCTCTGGGCAGGAGACTGGATTTCTCTTTCAGCCCCAGGGGCCCCTCTGGGCCGGAGGACTGGGTTTCTCTTTCAGCCTGTCTGGGGTGGCCAGGGCTGAGACAGGAGGCCCAGCCCCGAAGGCACAGTGGGCCAGGGCTGCCCGCGGCTGCCACCCCGTGGGGAAGAAGGGTAGCGCGCCCAGCCGGGCCTTGATGTCGGAGATCCTGTGGGCCTTGCCGCCAGGAGCTGGTCCCCATCCCCAGGCACGGTCAAGCTGTCTGACTCCCAGACCTGGGCCTGTGTGGACACCACCACACTCCCTTGGGCTGGGCAATGCTGCATTCAATTCCCTTGGTAACTGGCCCCTTGGATGTCACTTACACAGGTGAGAAGACTGGAGGCCCATGGAAGCTATGCTGGATTTGAACCCAAAGTCTCCAGTCTGTTGTCTTCCCAGCACCCACAGGGAGGTCGGTGGGTGCGCACCAGCAGCCCTCCTTGCTGGGACCACCTGCCTGACCCCCACTCGCACGACCGGGCCGGGCCGGGGTTGGTGTCCGTTGATCCCTGGACTGTGCACCTGCCCTGGGGTTTCCAGCAGGCAGAGACCGACAGAGTCTCCCCCCGCCCGATGGGAAGGAGCTGTCCTACACCTGGCTTCTGTCTTGGGCCTTGGCAATGGCAGAAGTGACCTCCGACCATTGGCGAAGTCTCCAGGTCAATCCGCAGCGGGACCTAGGAGCCCTCAGACCCTCTCTGAGCCCATTTCCCATCTGCAATAATGGGGGTTGGTCAACCCAAGGACCCTTTTTGTACTTGAGTGTGAAAAAAGGATGCCGTCCCCCTTGCAGGCAATTTTCAAAGTCCTCCAAGGTTCTATTTTATTTATAAACCATTGGGTTGTGACTCAGAAAATAAGCTTTGAAAAACTACACAGTTCATGTCCAGTTGCGTCAATTCTAGTGCACTTAAGGTTAAAAAAAACTTTTTTTTTATAATTCAACAATTTTTGTGTATTACAAGTTTCTCATGACCATTTAAACCACTTTTAAGTGTGTGATTCAGTAGCATTACATTCACAACACTGTACAACCATCACCACGATCCATCCCCAAACCTTCATCATCACTCCAGACACCTGGCTTTTTTCAGTTCACTGAGTGCGTGCTGTGTGCACATCTGTGACCCAATGAAGATACCCAGGTAACAGTGCGACAGCTCTAAAAACAATTCCAAGCTGAGAATCTTCTGGGGTCATACATATCCTGAAGTCTGATGGGAAGCTATGCATTCCCTTCAGAAAAATCACCTGGAGAAGTGTGTACGACATTCTAGAAGCCCCTGGAGCCCGCATATGTCATCTGCCACCCCCATGTCTTAAGGTGTAAATGAGCCTCCTTTCCACCCCCTCCCTCCCCAGCCGGTTCTAACATTTATTCTTGGTTGTGAACTCACTACCCAAAGGAACCCAGAGTATCCTCATCTTTCTGCCTCCCCCAACCTCAGGACCTGCTTCTTTTGCTTTGTCCTCTACGTGTATGTAGATTTCTAAAGTGTTTTGTATTTAATAAAAGTACCATGCTGTCTGTCAGCACTTGGGCTTATTTTCCATCTACTGCGTTGTGATCCAATGCCGTGTGCTTTTGGCTCATTCCGTCATCCGAATACAGCTTTTGCTGCTCTTGTGAATGTTCTTTCTCTGGGGCACGTACCCAGGAGGGGAACCACTGGGCTACAGAACATGGACACATGCCATTTTCAAGTTAAGTCCCCAAGTGTAGTTCCCACTTACACGCTCCTCTGTAAGACACAAGACCCACAAACTCTCTAGCAACTGGTCTGTTGGGTCGTGATGTCTGCCATTTGAACGGGCGTGCGGTAGTTATTTTTTTCTCTTTGTGATCTTGTGCTAGCCAGGACTGCTAGTGAGGCAGAATATCATTCTTCATCCTCATTTTGATAGAGTACTTAAAAAAAGGATCTAGTGAGTGCACTCTTAATTTCAAGAGCCTAATGCACATGAGCAAGACCTCTACCAATTCCAAGGCATCTTGGTGTTATTTACAGAATCCCCGGGCTACCTGAAAAGCTTCTCTCATTTCTCTCCCTCCCCATCCCATTCAGAAAGATAAGCTTCTGGGCCACTAATGATTTTATGAACGTTTACCTTGCTTCTGACAGTCAACAAAAGAACAGGTACAGGAAACAGCTCTCTGTAGGGCTCAAACGGAATACCAAAGAGCCCGCCATTGTGGAATCGTGTGCTTTTATTTGTATATTTGGTATTTTACACCTACAGGGGGGTTACAGAGGGGGGATGAGATTAGTAGTAGGTTATAGTTAAGTACATTATTTCGGTTCATGTTCATGGCAAAAAACTGCCTCTATGATGTGTGGATTTAGAAGCCTCTGAACCTCATGTAAGCATCAAACCTCTCACCGCGGTTGTTAAAGATTGGCCAGGAACACACAAGAGACAGAGCAAAGCGCTCACCCAAAGGGCAGACGCGGCCAGGCAAGGGAAGCACCAGGAGCCCTGCCCAACCAAACTACCAGCCACGCGGTCTCCCTGCAGCCAGGGGCTGTTTCATGGCCCTGCATGCGGGGCAAACCGGGTCTGGGGAGCATAGGGCAAGACAGCCACCTCGGACACACCGAGGATCGCTTACAAGGCCCGGGATGGGACACCCTGTCCGCCTCCCCTCCTGACTTCCCAGAAAGAGCGCTGGTGAGAACTCCGCGGGGCAAGCATGGAGTAGTGGCTGGTGGCTGGCACGGACCGCCTGGCCCATCCTCTGCGAGACCAAGGAGCCCCACGCACAGCACTGGGCCTAGCAGGTCCCACTGCCGGTATCACTCGGAGAACAGACCTTGCACGGGCTAGTGGCCCTGCGTGACCCCAGCAGCCGGGCGGAATCTGAGAAGAGGACAGAGGGAAACAACGGAGTATTTAAAGTACTCCTCGTGAAAAGAGCCAATAGTAAATAAAGCTTTAAAGAAACGAACGGGGGCGCCTGGCTGGCTCACTTAGTGGAACGTGCGATTCTTGATCCCAGGGTCGTAAGTTCGAGCCCCTGGTTGGGCGTAGAGTTTACTTAATATAAAGAAACAAGCAGATGCAAGAACCCCTAGGGGCCGCAGAGCGCCATCTCACTGCCCACATGGCAAAGAGATGCTGTTTCTAGTAAGTCTCAAGCAGGAACTGCTTTATAGGCTGCTGGTAACTGGCTCTTCCTGTTCTCAACAAATTGCTCGACCAAGTAACCTCCTTCAACCAGAAAGCCAGGCCATTCCTTAGAGATCCTGACTTGAGCGCGGAGGCCAGGCAACAATCCCAGCACCCTCCTCCGTGACCCAAACGCACTCCTCCTGACCTCTTCCTTTCTGCCTCCTCCTAAGACCTCCCTGAAGAAACAAAGCTATTTCGGTCAGGATGGGAAACCCCGGCTTCTGGAAGTTGGCTGTGCAAACTTCTCCTCTCCTGGAACCTGGAGAGACAATCTGGCCCCTGACAAGATGGGCTCCGAGGTAAAAACATTCTCAGAAACCTGAGCCCCTTAAAAAAAAAAAGAAAAGAAACCTGAGCCCCGTATTAAAAGGGCCCCATTTGGCACTCCATTAGATTTGGTTTCTCTGAAGGCAGTTCAAGAATAGCAGGGACAAAAAAACCCAGAAACCAGGCATCAACTATCTAAACCTATCTCTGGAACATTCATAGTGGGTGCAAACTTTTAGGAAAATGAACCTATTTATTTAGGCGCTTATCTGGGCAAAGATGTGCTCTCCTCTCTTAATTCAGTTACTTATGATGGGAGGCAGGTATTAGGATGCCTTCTGTAATATTTAGCATTGCACAAACACTACGGCCCAAGGAAAGACGTGCAGGGAGAGGGAGGAAGACAGCCGAGCAAGAGTGGCGTTTCAATCCCGAGAAACCTCTGGAGACCCAGATGACCCCTCCAAGGGTCTGAACACGCCACAGGTCCTTCAAAGGTGGGATCCAAGGGACCTTTGAAAAGAAGCCTCACTGAGTTGGACTTCAAGCCTCTGGCCACCAGCCCGACTCCACGTAGGGCAGAGTTTTCGGTCTCAGACCCTCTCCCTTAAAGGAAACACCAGCAGGCACCAAGTCCTGTCCTCCAGGCTCGGTAGGGGAGCGGTCCAAATGAACAGCCATGCGTGCTCTCAGCAGAAGAGCGCCTGCCCTCCCCACCCTCCCCCTGCAGGGTAAGCCGCAGTCAAGGCTCACCTCCCAGTAAGCAAATCCCTCACTGTGCCAGGTCCTCCGCCACCACCGTCCCCGCCAGCTGGGCCTCTCCCAGACACGGCAAAGCCCTGCACCTTGTCTGCTGGGCCACAGAACTGCCCAGCAGTGCCTCCCGACAACACATGATCTGCTTGCCATGAAGGAGCACCCGCCACTGTCCCCAAGAGCACCTGGATTTCTGCTAAAAATAAGCAGTTATTAAAAGCACGCACACCTTTCATTCTAGGGGGAAAGTGCCTTTAAAACCCAAACACGGGGCGCCTGGGTGGCTCAGTCGTTAAGCATCTGCCTTCGGCTCAGGTCATGATCCCAGGGTCCTGGGATCGAGCCCCGCATCAGGCTCCCTGCTCCACAGGAAGCCTGCTTCTCCTTCTCCCACTCCCCCTGCTTGTGTTCCCTCTCTCGCTGTCAAAAACAACAAAACAAAACAAAAAAAACCCCAAACACTATGGCCCCACACCTGTGTACGCAAGGTCTGTTTAGAAAATCACATTTTTAGGAAACGAGAGGAAAAAAAGGCAGGAAGACCCCAGCGTGCTGTTTCTAATCATCACTGGCTCTGAAAATAATTTCACGAGGCCTGTAAGTTCCAGAAGCAAGATGCTTGTCTCACTGCAGCTGTAGGCCTTTCTGGGCGGTTCGGGTGCTGCTTCCCAACTTTAAGATTGCACAATTTCAAGTGAGGGCAGCTAAAAAAGAACTCAAAAATAAGGACAAGCATTAAATATTACGTAAGGTTTTCTTTTATTTAAAAGATCATTCACAAAATACCGTATCCATAGATTTCCTTTCTGTCCTATAGCTGAATGTGTGAAGTGTTTGGAATTCTATTCTTACGTTTAAAAGTCAACTGGATGGCCCAGAAGTTTAGATGCCTTTGTTCTGTTCTTACTCTTTCCCCCACTGAAGATGTAAGTAGGTCATCTGAAAGCATCAGGTTTGGTTACAACCACATAATGCATGTCTTTCTGAAGTTAAGTACTGGTGTCACACAAATGGTTCTTATTTCAGAAGCAGAGGTAGCAGGGGAAGGAAGGAGAGGAGACAGAGTTCTGCAACTGCTGAGACCCTGGGACAGAGAGCCGGGGAGGCCGGCCAGGGACGAGCAACGGCCCTGCATGCGGCCCTGCCCAGGCCGGGCCGCACCCCGCAGACCCCCCCACGCACGGGGCTCTCCCCTCTGCGCCCGGAGTGGGGCGCAGCGCGGCAAAACCAAGTTGTTCGCACCCGGGTGTTCCAGCTCAGGAGGCTCGGCCCGGCAGCCCCCCCACCCCGCCCCCGGGGAAGCGCCGATCGCGATGTGTGGCAATGAGCAGCTCTGCCCAAAGAGGAGACCCAGTGACCGACAGCCACCTGCCAGCTATCTGGAGGTCCCTGACAGCTCTGCACGGTAAAATCCTCAATTCATCAAGCGAAACAGTAAAGTGCCAGGTTGTAGGCCCATTTTCATTATAAAATCCAGGGAAGGTGGGAAGCACAGTAGCTCACTGTTACTCATACCAAGGAACAGAGAGATAAACCCGAGGGACAGATGTGGGATCCACACACGGCAGGGACTGGGGGAGCGGCCGCGTCCACGCAGTCGGGGCAGTCTGGGCGCGGCTCTGCCACCACCGCCCTTCAGTGCCCCCCAGAGCACCCTGGCTGGCAGACAGGAGACCAGACGGAGGCTTTCTGCACCCAGCAGCCCAGAGGTGCCTCTACCACGGCCAGGGAGGAGGGAACCAGCCTGCGCGATGTGTTGAAAGAGCGACACTAGTGGGTGTGAACACAGTGGTGTGCTCCGCTGGTCTTCTCCGACACTTCACACTACTACCCCCTTCTTTTGGGTTCCACGTTTGAAATGAGAGCCTCTTCTGCTTGAATAATCCATTCGGGGCAGGGGTAGCAGAGACAGGGCTGCTTATAAATAGGGACAGGAAGGAATCAGCAAGGATCAACAGATATCTTACCCTTGCTTTGAAAACAAGGTGCCTCAAATTCTGTATGTTGATCACAGTGGAATAAAAACAAGATGCTATCCAATTTGTGACTTCTTTCCCATTTTCTTCCCGCCCCTCCCTTTCTTCTTTTCCCTCCCTTGGAAGCCACAGCAATAGAGAACTCAACATGCAGGTTGGAAGAGAAGTGCTGAGAAAAATCAAAGAAACAACTGGGTCTGGCCAGTGCGTCTAAAGTAAAGAGAGAAAGCGAAGGAGAAAAATGGAGCAGCACCTCCATCCAAAGAACGCCCATAGGTGGCTGCCTTTGTCCCTCGGGAGACACTCATGTACTGGAAGGAAACAAGGAGCAGGAAGGAGAAAGGACAGAAGGAAAAAGGGGAAGGAGTGGCAGGGGAAAAAAAAAAAAAAAGCACGAGACAGGCACTAGATAGGTTCAGCAAAGCCAAGAATGTACTAAAAACCACTTGTTAACTGCTGACATGCGCTCACAAGCTCTGTGTTTCCGTTGTAAGAAAGGAGGACAAAGGTCAGGCGCAGGAATGGTGGCTGCAGGACCACCGGCCCAGGGGGCTGGCCAGGCTGTGGTCTCGCGCTAACTCCCCCACACCCCATTCCCTCCCAACCGCAAGCTCATTCTTGCTCCTTCTGAACGACTTCCTCTCTGGGCCTGGCTCCCCCGAAGATGGCAGAGTTGGGATTGGCTACTTGATTGAGGGGCGTTGCAACTGTTCGAGGCTTCAGCTGGAGCCGTGGCCTCTGTGCTCTTTCCTCTGCGGGAGAAAAACCAGTGTGGTTTATAAAGAATGGACCCCCTTCCCCATCCGGGTGAAATGACCAAACTGATGGCGGCCCCTGTAACCCAGCCCGCTTTCTAACTAGCAAGCCGGCCTCGAAGACCTACCCCACCCCCAAACACTCTAACAAAGGTAAACGTCCTAGTTAAGACTAAGGGGTGGTCCACAGCAGCCACTGTCCAGGGCACGAGAAGGCATGGGGGGTGGGTACAGCTGGCGGACCAGGACAGGACACCCTGCAGTAAGAAAGTAGTGCCATACCTTCTGTTGGTTCTCTGAAGTCCATATTGGACCCTCGAAGGGGAGGGCCATCTCTGAACCGACTCCCCATTGGGGGGCCTGTTCGCCGGTCACCGGGGCGACTCCCTCCCCTGCCTCCTAAGAAGTCATCCCTGAAGCCTGAAGAAGGAAGAGGACACTGGATTACTTTTTAAGCCACTGTCTCAAAGCTGACCATGCAGCCGGTGTAGACAGTTTGATCTGAAATTCTTCAGTTCGTCCGACATCGGAAGCTTTTGCAAAATCAAGTGCACTGCAAGGAGTCCAATGTGAATGTGCTGGGTAATCTCAGTTATAACAGACTTTTAACATTTCTTAGGAAAGAAAAATAAAATGAGCCGTTTAAACTTTGCAGAAAAAGGGAGGAGGAAAACATTACATAAGACTAGAATAAGGCTTGTTTACAACAAAACAAAAATCCTCAAAGCCCATTTTATTCCATCTCCTAATATAAACCTCTAATTATTAAAAGGATAAACCTGAAATTGAAAAGTTCCAGCAAAACCTAACAGAAAACCAGACATGACGACAAAATAAAAACACGACGCCACCTCTGGGTGACATCCCCCGTCTGTGTCTCTGCTGGGTCTCAGGTGTGGGTCTAAGAGTCAAGCACCCGTGTGTATGTGGCTGGGCTCACTCCCTTCGGGGGTGAGGGGGCACGCCTCACCCCCAACCCGCATCACCTCTTCCACTGTGAAGGAGAGGAAGGGCTTTCTCCCCGTTCCTTAGGGTCCCTGCTAAAACCGTTACCAGAGTAAACTGCGCCTCATCACGAGTGCTGAAGAGTGTGACAATGCTCGTCTGGGTGGTGAAGATGACTTTCTCCATAGGCTTTAATTTAAGAACCTTAAGTTTTTTTTAGTTTTGTATTTCACTGAAAAGACTTCCATTTAGAGGGGGTTCAAGCCTTTTAACAGTACAGACCACTGAAGTGAGAGTTTACTCTTAGAAAAAATTTAAGAAATAAAATTGTAGTCAAACAAATGAGCCTGCCCCCTCTCAGCCCCCAAAGGTGGCTGGCTACTTTTACTCCAAGGATGGTGCCATCGCTCAAAGCTCCAGAGGAATCTATCTTTAAGAAGAATCCCGAGCCCGCGGAATACTTTATATGTGGTCTGACCCCCATTACTCACAGATTTCCTATCTGCCAATTTTGTCTACTCGCCAGCATCTCTACGTGACCCTAAAATCAGTACTTTTAGCACATCTGCTTTTCCAGACATTCACAGAGCAGCGGAAGACGGGAGTCGCCTGACATGCGTGTTTTGCAGCTAAGGTTGAACGAAGCAACACTCAGCTTCTTGTTTCAGCTCAGACTGAGTGTCTTTTCAATCTATTAGGTGCCAGGTTTTTTGCTTTTGTGCTTTTCCTTGGCGACTGCACTGTTTAAAATGGCCCCAGAACGGAGCACTGAAGAGTCGCCAGGTCTTCCTAAGTGCAAGGCGGTCCTGTACCTTATCCAGGAAACGCGCATTAGTTAAGCTCCATCCGGGTCTAGTGCGGTTGGCCCTGAGTTTCCGGTCAGCTGAATCAACAGTATACATGAAATAGTGTCTTTAGAACAGAAATCCACCCAAGAAGGTATGTACTGATCGGCTGACAAAAACGTGACCAGAGACTCACAAGACTCTGACCTTGCTGTTTCCCCCTAGGAGCAATGGTTTGTGGTGTCTGCTCATCTGGTGTTCTCAGTGCTTTTAAACTTAACTCCCTTGAATATGGAGAATGCGCTCTGTTTGCAAGGGTGGTATTTTTCTGTTCTTCAAGGGTGGCCAAAGAATTTGGGAAGAGATCAAGTTATCTGAAACCCAGCTCAGAAATGGAGCTGGACAATACCGATTTTAACAAAACAAGTTAATGAAAACAATTTCAAAAAGATCCAGGCCAAGAGAAGCACACAGTTGGGGAAAACACACTGGGAGGCATACAGTCGGGTGTAAGGTTCTTTACAGAATCTTTTGAACCAGAGCCCACACCGTTAGTTAAATGAGCTTAACTGGTATTCAAACATTTAACCTGACATTTTCCCCCAATAAACTAAGAAGTGTACTTTTCCATGTGGGTATAGAAGTTACTTCCCCAAGCGAATAATTCTTGCTACCAGTGTGTAACATAGACCAGCTCACACTCACACTGACAAGGCAGATAAACACAGCTGCTGCCCTGTCCAGGTGCACGACGCAGAGTTTGGTGGAGGAAAAAAACAGTGCACATTAATAGCAAGTGACAACCTCATTGCGAAATCTCTTATGAGCGGAGCAGGGGAAGATGATGAGGGAAAAGCAAGGTCTGAGACTTTTTAGGAGGCACAGCATTCATGAGAACCTTCTAAGGTTTTTTGTTTTTTTGGTCATTTTTTCACAAAGTTTAGTTTAACAAACACAGGCTACTTCTGGTGGTGGGACTTTATTTGCTTTCTTTGTATTTTTTGTTACTGCTTGAGCCTTTTTTTTTATAACGAGCGTGTATCACTTTAAGAATAGCATCATTCTTTTAAAAAGCAAAAAAGATCTATTTTCACAAATAATGTATATAGGCATTAACCCCACCACGTGGGCACTTGTGATTTTAGAAACCACCAAAATCCTGCAGGGGACACCGGAACTGGCAGGAGTCGAGGGAGCCTCTGGCTGTGTGCTCAGCTCCGGAGAGTAAAAGCCCAAGTAAGGCAACCGCTCCTCAGGTTACTTCCACATTTCCAGAGCTGTAAGCTCAAGGGCCATTCCTCCAGTACCGGGAATTCAAAACTGGCAGGTCCGAGACCGCCACTCCTCAGGCCGCTAACAGCTGCACCTGGACTGACTCTGAGAAGACATCTGTTGCATGTTTCAATCAGAGACCAGCTTATACATAAAATTACAGGTTTACTGGATCATACTGTACTTTTATGAATAAGCTCATTTCTGATTGGCTATAGGACTCTAAGGAACTGAGTTATTCAACAGACATAAGCAGTCATCTGTTTAGCTAAATAGTACTGAAAAGAGTTTTTAAGAATTTTGGTCTACAACAGCTTGTCCTACTTCCCATACTTACCAAATACTTTATGCTGAGTTTGGTTTGATGGGGGGAGGGGGACAGGGTGGGTGGGGCTGCTGATGGTATCGTCTTATACAATATGGAGGAGAGTGCAGAGTTCATAGGAAAGATAACAGACTTGTTTTTCATGGTTTTACCTTTCTGTTACAATGGCCATTTTTGTAACATATATGAACTACTTTTACTTAAAAAACAACAACAAAAAACCCAAACGAAACAACAACAAAAAAACAACGTAAAGAGTTTAAGAACTGTTTAGGAGATCAACCCTTCAAAGCAGAGGCCTGACATGCAAACTGACCCCCGAGGTGAGACAGGGAGGCACCTGACAGGCTGCCTTGGTCAGTTAAGAAAAGGAACAGTAAAGTGCATCATGTCCACCATGAAGGGATAGGAGTTCCATGCCCTTCAAGAAAGAAACCCTGGGGGGCGCCTGGGTGGCTCAGTCGTTGAGCGTCTGCCTTCGGCTCAGGTCATGATCCCAGGGTCCCGGGATCGAGCCCCGAATCGGGCTCCCTGCTCGGCGGGAAGCCTGCTTCTCCCTCTCCCACTCCCCCTGCCTGTGTTCCCTCCCTTGCTGCGTTTCTCTCTGTCAAATAAATAAGGAAAATCTTTAAAAAAAAAGAAAGAAAGAAAGAAAGAAACCCTGGTCACCAGGACTTCAACCATGCAAGAGGGAGCCACCAAGAACCACAGTGACGAGGCTTTTGTAAGCTTCCAAAACCTCCACCTATTTCTAGAAGTAGCAGTGCTTCCACGTGTACCGTGCACACCAGCGCCGCCAAGGGGATTCCTGAGCTCAAGGCCCAGATGAGAACTGCAGGCCGAGGCAAGGTAAGACAAGACGGTGGATGAGCCTACCTTGCCCACAGTAGGGAGCCCCTCAAGTCCTACCCCAAACACTCAGGTCCCAACAGAGGCTTGGTGCATGCCTGGGGACCTTCCAGGACAGTTTCATCTGTGCAATGAGCTAAAGGAGCGGTCCGGCCAGGCTACTCACAACAAACGGACAACAGCACCAAGGCCACTGAAAAAGGTTAAGTGGCAATATTTAAATGCTGATACCGGAATTGAAGTCATCCCGGGAATCCCATCCACCTCTAGATTCTCCAGGGCCACCCATTCCTGAGGATACACAAAAAAGATAAAGTTGAGGTCGTACCATTACCTTGCTGCACAAACATGGAAAAATTCATTGGAAAGATGGACAACTCATGAGAAGTTCACAGGAATCGTTAAGAGTTCTTGCTGCCAATAGAAAAAACAAAACAAAAAAACCCCCAAACCAAACAAAAAAACCCCAGGCTTACAGAAGCACTATCCATTCTCTCTCAAGATTTTTACATGTGTTTTAAAAGCTCACAAAAACCTATCAGACCTGTGAGACAGTTCTACTAATAACCTTCGAAGAGTTGTAATTAGTGGGTGTACAGCAAATTTTATGTTCAGTTTTAGAAGAACCAATCACCTCTGTCATCTGGTCCACCTTTCCTGAATCCAAAGCCACCTTTATCTTGTTTTCTGCCTTCTGCAATGTCCACACGAAGTGACCGATCACCCAACAGCTAATGATAAGGGGAAAATAGTGTAAGTATTGGCAAGAAAAAAACATCTCAACTTCTAACATGACACAGAAAACCTGAAGATACTTACTGCACCATCGTATGTCAAGGCTTCCTTAAGTGAATCCACCTCATCAAATTCTACATAGCAGAATCCTGTAAGAGAAACAAACCCCAATTTCCTCAAGGAATTCTGGGTTAAGACACGGTGGGATCCCTGTCTGGTCCATTTTCCCACTCTTGTTGCATCTAGGGGACAGTAGACTAGTAGAGCCTAAAAGACAGACTGTATTTTGTGATAAATAGAAAAGACCTGACTGGCATTCCTTCCTCTCAATTATACTCTGTCAGAATGTGCCAAACAGGTATTGAAATATTTGGCAGCTGTGTTTTTATAAAGCTTTCTTTTTTATGAGTTTTAACCATAATATTAAAACCTTTTCTGGGTCATTGCGAAGAGCTGTTAGTTCTGACTTTTGAATAACTTTAATATAACCCAACTGGGGCTTTAAGACACAGATTTCAAATTCAGTACCAAACATGCTTTGAAGGAACCGGCTGAAGGTGCCTACTACTTACTACTCAGGTAGTTGGTATAAAATCTGCTTTATAAAGCTAAAAAATACACCCTCAGTAACAAGAGCATCCTCCTTGGGAGGCTAATTAAAAGACAAATAGCCTAGGCCCAAGCACATGTTACCGACAACCTGTGTCCCTGATGCTGGATTCTGACACAGGCTTGCAAACAGGAGAACATTCCAGAGGCAGAGGAAACCACACCTTCTCTCACCTCGAACCTCTGCGTTAGCTTCTCCCTCTACCTCCAACACTCTTTCCACACCCCCTCCTTGCCGCCTGGAGACCAAATCTGGGTTAAGCACTCCCCCTGCCCAGATATGCTTACACTGCACCCTGTATTACACCCTTCCACCCCGCATATCCCCATCCTGTGTGGTGATTACACTTCACCTTCAAAGCCCACTAGACCGCAAGTGCTCCGAAGGCTTGGGTCCAAACTTGTCCTGTTCACCATGTGCTCACCAACTACTTACAAAAAGAACGCACTGCTTGGCTGGAAAGCCCCCACCTTCCCCACTAAGCGGATTCAATGTCTAGAGTATTTGAGGAAACCACCCTGCAGGTTCAAAGAGGCCAACAAAAGCCCACTCACCCACCTCACCCTTCAGAGCTGCCGAAACTGAGGATGACCCTCTAGGAGATAAATTAAAACTTGCTTCTACGGACTCAGCCCAAAGGCTGCCCCACCCCCCCAATTTCCCCTGAAGCCTGGAACTCCTGGTGCCTCAAGCAGGGACACTGGGTGGGCCTTACTTTCACAAGCTGAACGGATATGTTTGTTTTCATTGTTTGGGCACTTATTATAACAAGGCTTCAGGTTCTAAAGCCAAAAAACTTTCACAGTGAGAAAAGTACCACCTATACACAGAACTGTTCAGATGAGCGAAACCTCGGCTTCTCATACCTCTCCTCACCGGACGTCACTCTGTACTTTTCCTGGATGTGCTTCGGGATAAATAATGTAAACCAAATGCTCTTGTACCTTGCACCATGCCCTCAGAAAGGGAGCACACTTCCCCTCAGGGAATCTTGAAAGCCAGGAGATAATGCTGGCAGGATTCTTCTTTCTTAGGCTTCCCTGCTCAAGTGCCCTAAAGAGACTAATCTACAGACACTAACTTTATCTGAAATTTGAGCCAATCCTCTCCCCCACACACTCTAAAGTCACCAAGATTTAGTGACAATATGTATTAGGTTCTCTTCTGAATTCTATACAAATACCTAGATTACAGGAAAACAAAGAAAAATGCCAGGAGTTGGGCCAAGGTGAAATGCACCTGCAAAGTCCTCCGTTTTATCTGTTCATTTCTCTCCCAGGGAACTCCCTGACTGGCACAGACAGGATAGATGGGTCAGGCAAACAGCAGACTGACTTGGGCATATTTATACTGCATACTTCTACAAATCAGATCATGTGTAAAACATTTTCCCCCAAGTAGAACCGAAAGCCTATGGGTGAAAGGGCCATGTTTATTTCAGCTACTTGGGACAGACAAATATTTAAAACACTTTCGTAACTGGAGCCTTCTGGTTCCCTACCATTTCGGTTTCGACCCTCCCTCTACAATAATACGCAGTAAGAATCCTCCCAAACTCACCTTTGAATTTGTCTGTGTCTTTGTCTCTGACTAGCCGTACACTCCGTATGCTGAGATCCTTAAAGATAGCATCTATGTCGCCCTGAACTGTATTAAAAGGTAGATTTCCTACATATGCCGTGTAGGGGGGCTCTGTGGGCAGCTCCTTCTGGCTGCGGGAACCATGGCCACCAGCACTGCCGCGGGACCTGGAGGGGAAACAGACAGGATTTAAGTCTACTCGCCCTAGAGCAGAGACGAGGAAAATGTCTTCCGCTCAGCCACACCACCCAAGTGTTACTCCACTTGAATGTATGATAACATCTGGAAATTATCAAGAGTATTCTAAAATATCATTCATGACCAGGGTAGGGTGCCTATTTTTTGGTGACAGAAATGTCCACGGAAACACAGAATCGATGTAAACATACATTTCCCTTGCAACTCAAATCCAAACAGAACATACCCTCCCTGTACAGCTGGTTACCTATTTACGTAGACTCCGTATCTGCAAAATGTTTATATCCTAAAACCTTAACAAACACCCTCCCCCTCATGCCTGGTCATCCTCATACATGCCAAAATGGACTACCCAGAGTTAGCACACTGTATTCAGGAAGGCCTTCTAAAGCTGCTGAAGTTAACCCATTCATAACACACCTGCTTCTTGCTAATACGAATGCTCTAATAAAAATTTTAGATTTTGTACAGCAAGTGCTATGTACGTACTACTCTCCATCACTGCCCATGCACAACTTCACCTGTCCTCAAATGCGTATTACAAATCCACTTAAACCACAATGCCAAGTCCTCCCGGGTAACAAGAGGTGGTTATGTGTCTACGGTTACGGGGCTCAAAAGTGGCAAAGGCAGGACCTTGACTCTACCACATCTCATTGCTAATATGTAGAGGTTCTGGTTTGAATTCCAGCTCAGCTGCAAACTTACTCCACCATACGACCTTGAGGAGTGACCCAATTTCTCTAAGCTTTATTTATTTGTAAAGCTGGGTTAATAAACACAGAGCTTGAGCTACTGAGAAGGCGCCTAATACACTGACACACAGTACACATGGGTGGAGTAACAATTACCAGTATCATCACACTTACAATCGAGGCTCAAAATGTTTTAGAGATAATTAAGAAATAATTTGGGGCCATTATATATTTGTCAAAATCCACAGAACGTGTAATACCAAGACACTGTCAGTGTAGGTTCAGGGACTGTAACAAACGGACTCCTCTGGCGAGCGTGCTCACAGCAGGGCCACCTGTGCTGTGTGTGTGTGAGACAGAAGGCAGGGCGAATACAGGAACTGAATTCCCCCCCCCAGACTATTTATTTATTTATTTGAGAGAGCGAGCGAGATCTAGCGAGGGGGGGAGGGGGAGAGAGAAGAAGAGGAGAAAGAGACTCCCTGCAGGGCTCGATCTCCTGACCCTGAGATCATGACCCGAGGGGAAACCAAGTGTCGGAGACTCAAGCAACTGAGCCACCCAGGCGACCCTGGGAACTATTTTCTGATCAATTTTGCTGTGAACTTAAAATTGCTCTAAAAAATAGTCTATTAAAATGAATGAATGGGAAGGGGTGCTCTTCTTTACATTAATAAGAATGTCAACTAATAAATGTAGAAGGGATCATATTAAGTAGAAAATCACTACTCTTGGGGCGCCTGGTTGGTTCAGTCGGTTAAGTGTCTGACTTCGGCTACGGTAGTGATCTCAGGGTCCTGGGATCGAGCCCTGCAGCAGGCTCTGCGCTCAGTGGTGAGTCTGCTTGTCCCTCGCCCTCCGCCCTCCCCCTTTCTTGTGCTCACTCACTCTCAAATAATAAATCTTAAAAGAAAGAAAGAAAATCACTACTCTGTACCCATCAAAGAAGCAGGGGCTGTTTCAGGCAAGGCTCATCAATGGACCCAGCAGTCACCATGTTAACCAGGTAACTGACAAACTCACACCATGTGCCTTGTGTTTTGGCACGGATTCTTCAAACGTATCAAAAAATCATGAAAGAGGGCACCTGGGTGGCTCAGTCGTTAAGTGTCTGCCTTCGGCTCAGGTCATGATCCCGGGGTCCCGGGATCGAGTCCCACATCGGGCTCCCTGCTCGGCAGGAAGCCTGCTTCTCCCTCTCCCACTCCCCCTGCTTCTGTTCCTGCTCTCGCTATCTCTCTCTGTCAAATAAATAAAATCTTTAAAAAGAAAAAAAAATCACGAAAGACAGGGGTGCCTGGGTGGCTCAGTTGTTAAGTGTCTGCCTTCGGCTCAGGTCATGATCCCGGGGTCCTGGGATCGAGCCCCGCATCGGGCTCCCTGCTCGGCGGGAAGCCTGCTTCTCCCTCCTCCACTCCCCCTGCTTGTGTTCCCTCTCTTGCTCTCTCTCTCTCTCTGTCAAATAAAAAATAAATAAAATCTTTAAAAAAAATCACGGAAGACAAAAAAGGCAGGGGGGACCAATGAAACACGACAACCAATGCCACATGTCACCTTTGATCCTGGAACAAACAGCTATGAAAGAAAAAGCAGATGGAGAACTTTGAATATGGCATGTACAGCTATCACTTCACCAGCCTTCGATTTCTGAGGAGTGGTAACTGTACCGCGGTTGGAATGGCCCTGTTCTTAGGAGTGGCCCAGAGGGTTCAGCATAAAGGACGTGGGTGCAGGCACCCCTAAAGATAAAGCAAACATGAACCTTGTGACTCTAAAGTGTCCACTGTGGATCTGAAAATGTGCACAGTGTTTGCAGAACACAGGAAGAAAATAAATTCAAAAGAGGGAGGTGGTGCTTCTTTTTATGGAGACATTTAAAACTCATTTTAAAGGAGTCTCCTCACAACAAAGATCTGCTCAAAGTCGTCCTTTTTGCAGGGCAAGCATCAATACACGTCACAGAAAGTAACTTAACTCTTGATCCATATTTTGCTAGAAATATCATGAAAGAGATTCCCCATCTTTCCTGGGATAAATATCATTCTTTAAGACACATTTTTAGCAGAAGAACCAAATCATGACCTAATTCTTAGATGGCTGTATTTTTTTAAGTTTAGTGACTCAGAATTCTCCTTCCAGGAAGCAAGGGCAAAAATGAACTATTGGGACTTCATCAAGATAAAAAGCTTTTGCACAGCAAAGGAAACAGTCAAGAAAACCAAAAGACAACTGACAGAATGGGAGAAGATATTTGCAAATGACATATCAGATAAAGGGCTAGTATCCAGAATCTATGAAGAACTTATCAAACTCAACACCCAAAGAACAAATAATCCAATCAAGAAATGGGCAGAAAACATGAACAGACGTTTTTCTAAAGAAACATCCAAATGGCCAACAGACACATGAAAAAGTGTTCAACATCACTCAGCATCAGGGAAATCCAAATCAAAACCTCAATGAGATACCACCTCACACCAGTCAGAATGGCTAAAATTAACAAGTCCAGAAACAACAAATGTTGGTGAGGATGCGGAGAAAGGGGAACCCTCCTACACTGTTGGTGGGAATGCAAGCTGGTGCAGCCACTCTGGAAAACAGTATGGAGGTCCTCAGAAAGTTGAAAATAGAGCTACCATACGACCCAGCAATTGCACTACTGGGTATTTAGCCCAAAGATACAAATGTAGTGATCCGAAGGGGTACGTGCACCCCAATGTTTATAGCAGCAATGTCCCTAATAGCCAAACTATGGAAAGAGCCAAGATGTCCATCAACAGATGAATGGATAAAGAAGATGTGGTGTATATATATACAATGGAATATTATGCAGCCATCAAAAAAACCCCCCAAATCTTGCCATTTGCAACGACGTGGATGGAACTACAGGGTATTATGCTAAGCGAAATAAGTCAGAGAAAGACGTGTATCATATGATCTCACTGATATGAGGAATTTTTAATCTCGGGAAACAAACTGAGGGTTGCTGGAGTGGTGGGGGTGGGAGGGATGGGGTGGCTGGGTGATAGACACTGGGCAGGGTATGTGCTATGGTGAGTGCTGTGAATTGTGTAAGACTGATGAATCACATACCTGTACCTCTGAAACAAATACATTATATGTTAAAAAAGAGGGGGGGAGCACCTGGGTGGTTCAGTTGTTAAGCGTCTGCCTTCGGCTCAGGTCATGATCCCAGGGTCCTGGGATCGAGCCCCACATCCGGCTCCCCGCTTGACCAGAGGCCTGCTTCTCCCTCTCCCACTCCCCCTGCTTGTATTCCCTCTCACTGTCTCGATCTGTCAAATGAATAAATAAAATCTTAAAAAAAAAAAAAAAAAGAGAATAGTAGGAAGGGATAAATGAAGGGGGGGAAATCGGAGGGGGAGACGAACCATGAGAGACTACGGACTCTGAGAAACAAACTGAGCGTTC
>NC_138373.1:9249999-9266752 GCF_054177405.1 Leptonychotes weddellii | reverse complement strand
CCCGATGCGGGGCTTGATCCCAGGACCCTGAGATCATGACCTGAGCTGAAGGCAAACACTTAACCAACTGAGCCACCCAGGCGCCCCTGGAGCACTTGGTGTTATACGCAAACAATGAATCATGGAACACTACATCAAAAACTAATGACGTATGGTGATTAACATAACATAATAAAATTAAAAAAAAAAATTCTTCCAGATAAGAAATCCTATTTTGGGGGTACCTGGGTGGCTCAGTCGTTAAGCGTCTGCCTTCGGCTCAGGTCATGATCCCAGGGTCCTGGGACTGAGCCCGCGTCACGCTCCCTGCTCAGCGGGAAGCCTGCTTCTCCCTCTGCCCTCCCCCTGCTTGTGTTCCCTCTCTCGCTGTGTGTGTGTGTGTGTGTGTGTGTCTCTCTCTCTGTCAAATAAATAATCTTAAAAGAAAAAAAAAAAGAACTCCTGTTTTGTTTTCCAGAATTGCATTCCACTTGCTCCCACTCTCCACCCCCTGCCCCACAAAGTTTAGTAAATAGACTTATTTTTGCACTTCAATACTCTTTGGAACACCACTGTTCTTATCTCAATAACCTTAAACCCTAAAATATATTTTTTAAAGATTTTATTTATTTGAGGGGGGGCAGAAGCAGGCTCCCTGCTGAGCCACCCAGGTGCTCCTATATTTTCTTTTTTAAAAAGATTTATTTACTAGAGAGAGAGTATGTGTGTGTGCGTGCACCCAAGAGCAGAGGGAAGGGCAGGGAATCTCAAGCAGACTCCCCACACTGAGCGAGGAGCCCAAAGTGGGGCTCGATCCCATGACCCTGAGATCATGATCTGAGCTGAAATCAAGAGCCAGCTGCTTAACCGACTGAGCCACCCAGGCGCCCCTAAACCCTAAAATATTTTCAGTAAGATACTCTTTGAGACTGAACACTGAATATGTAAGATATGGCATAAGTATAAACATTTGGAAAACTGTCAAAACACAGGATGAATTACAATTTTAATAACCTTAAATTCATTTATTCATTTACTAAACATCTGGCAGAAAACAGTCCCGTCCTCAAGCAGCTCACAAGTTAGCAGTACATATAAACACAAATAACTCTATAAGCACTCATGCATGCATGTTTGTGTATGTATGTACACACACACACACACACGGCAAAAAGCTACAATGATTTTTTTAAAAAATTTAAGGTGAAGGTGAGGATGGAAAACTGATAAATTCAGCAGGTGTACGTTTGAGGAATCAGGAAAATGGAGGTAAGAAGGCTTGCTCAAAGGGCGCATGAAACATTTACACAAGCTCTTCCGTAGGATGCTGGATGCAGGCCCAAGAAGGCAGGGTCTGGGCTGAGTTCCAGGAGCCAGGTGAGCCTAGATAACGACGGCTGCCCGGGGTGGCTGTGCTAATCAGATGACAGGGACACTGAGAAGAACGCAGCAGGATAAGAAGCCAGCCCTGGCTTTGGGAAGATGGAAGAATCCCTTTTCAGGCAAGCAGGATTTTATTTTTTTAAAGATTTTATTTGTCAGCGAGCGAGAGCAAGAGCGCGCGCGCGCACAAGCAGAGGGAGAAGCAGGTTCCTTGCTGAGCCCCTGAGGTGTCCCAGGCAAGCAGTATATTAAAAGCCAGAGATGTGGGAACAGCTAACCCAGCCCATTAACCTGCTCACTTCACCTGAGCCTCACAAAACTGCCAGTGGCTTACTATTCCAGACTTTGTCCAAGAATCACTGCAGTCACCCTAAATACTACCTGCTCTGACGTTGTCAGTTCTATGGGACGTAAGTGTGTTTCAGCTTTTCACTGAAGACACGCCAGGGCGGCCAGTGCAGCGGGACGGGGGCCCTCTAGGTAGATTCCAATTTACTGGCTCCAAGCACACGTGCATGTCATAAAATGATCCATCCTGTTAGCAGCCCACCGAATAAAAAAACCCCCAATGCCAGGAAATCCTGAGCTAAAAGTCCTTGGATACCTCTGACGCTACAGTTTACAGGGGACTATCCTCTTCTTGAACAAGCTGTGTTACACAAAAACACTTTCTAGAAAAGGTTAAAAATAACGGAGAGAAGACTCATTTGACGCCTTAGCTTGGTGTAGGACCTCTTCCAAATTATCTCTGTGCCTCAGTTTTCTTGTCTGTAACTGCACAAATACTTCAAATCTTTATAAAGTTTAAACTGACCATAAAAACACCTCATAAATCCTGATTGCTTTATAAAAGTTTAATAAGAATTCTAAAACGTTACAGGGAAGTCTAAACATGCTCAAGGTTATGCTGCTCCGGCAGGAAGAGATGAACAAGGCAGCAGGCCACAGCAGTCCCCCCCCGCCCCCCCCGCAATGATCCTCCCTGCTCACTGATTGCTGCTTTGGACTATCCCTTAGGGACAGTCCACTGATTTTCAAAACAACATATGCAAGTTTTAAAGTAATACATTACATTCTCAGTAACTCAGGAAATCTTTCAACTCCAAGGATGACCAAAATCCTTTAGAGACAAATCACTTTTCTTCACTCGAATCGACTAAATATATGCAAGGTCTATGAAGTACAGAGCACAGTATAGAGGGCTCACACCTCAGACTCAGTCCCTGCCCTTAAGGAGCCGATAATTCAACTGAGGGGGTCCAGGCATCTGGAAAGGAGAGACCACATCCCAAGCCAAGGACTGCAGACAATTCGGAAGACGGCTACGAGAGCAGTCTCTGCAGGGTGGAGCGACAGGAACCGCAGCTCCACGTTTCCACAGCACACAGGGAAACCCTGAGCTCTTAACCAGACAGTAACTGGGACCAGTAGGAGGAAAGGAGCCTGGAGGGAGGGGGACTGTAAGAAACAAGTTAAGAGTAGAGGGTATTAGGGCTGGGATTAGATCCAGTAAGTGCCCCAGACTTACTTCCCAAGTATAAAAGATAAGGAAAAAGGGAGGACTCATGCTAAGCTATTTTCTGGGAGATCTCTAGGTGCCATCAGAAGCTACACAGAATTTAAGCCCTGTTCCTGCCACTCATGAAAATTCAAGACCAATGCCAAGATACCCTGTACAGAGCATTAACCTCTCTCTGGTATTTGCAACATCAGGTGTTCTATTACTTCTAGGTTAGGGACATAGCAGTGTTAGGGCTGATCAACAACTCTGGTCTTTCATGTGCCATCCAGAAACGCTTACTAGGGTAGATTATGTTGTTCAACATGCTGGATCTTATATAAAAGTCATAAGCCTGTGTGGCTCAGTTGCCTAAGCATCCGACTCGATTTCAGCTCAGGTCTCGATCCCAGAGTCTTGAGTTCCAGCCCCTAGTTGGGCTTAAAAAAAAAAAAAAAGAAAAATCACAAAAAGACTGCAAGTAAGCAACAAAGTCCACTAAACATGCATAAAAAGAGAAAAAAAAAGTTAATAGTCGTAATGAGAAACCTATTTGGTTTCTAGAAAATAACCAAAAAAGGTTGAACTCTCTGAAAGCCAAGCCCTCATTTCACATACACTGATTTATCTTACCTATTACTAACATCTTACATTAGTAAAATACACTGATTAAAATCACTGAACCCAGATCAATACTTTACTAACTAAAGTTGTTTATTCAGATCTCCTTTTTACCTTATGTTCTTTTGCTTTTCCAGGTCCCCATCCAAGGCCACGTGACATTTTAGTTGTATCTTAGGTTTTTTTTTAAACACTAGCCCGGTGCAGCATGGATTAAAAGCATTTTATTTCCATGTAGGTCTCCCTCTGCTAAATGTACGCATTCTCCAAGGCCTCCAATCAGCATTCAGAATTAAACCCCTTTATCTTGATACCCGGCATTACTATAGGATAGGCAAGAAAGCCTCTGAATGTTTCTGATCAACCCTGGGGGTGGGGACAGGATCAATAGTGAATTCTTCAATGAACCCTATTTCAAGGAGCTCTTTTCTGCTGTGAATGGTATCTTCAGAAACCAATCTCATCTGTAGAATTAAAAAAAAAAAGCCTTGCAGGGAAATGCAAAGTAGTTCTCAGGCAGGAACCTGGTCTTATCTTCAGAACTATTACATTAGCAGGGGTGGGAAGGAATGAAGACACAGACCTAGCAACTACTCTTAGGATCACAAATAACTTCTTCCACTAATACGGATATTATATTTGGAAAAAGAAAATATGAAAGTTACATATATTTAGATGACCTCTTCAATTAGGTACTTAAGTGTCTTCCTTGTTTCTTTCCTTCCTTCCTAGATTTTATCCATTTATTTGAAAGAGAGAAAGAAAGCACAGAGGAGAGTGAGAAGCAGACTCTGCAGAGCAGGGAGCCCTACATGGGGCTCGATCCCACGACCCTGAGATCATGACCTGAGTGGAAGGCAGATGAAAACATTTTTGGCTGTGACCAACATGACTAAAAACACGTACACATATATATATCTGACTGCATAATAACTATACAAATAACAAAAAGCTTGCCCAACAGTAAGGCTATAAACTCCTAACACACACGATTCTCTATTCTATTTCATCTTTAAGAAAGTCTGTCAGGACCCCTAATAAACTGACTTCATTATCTACCAACAGGACAGGACAGGCATTTTGAAAGCCTTGTTATAGGAGAACAGCAAACACAAGGGGGACTTCTGCTTTACATGGTCTTTTAAAAATTTGTCTTACTAGGGGCGCCTGGGTGGCTCAGTCGTTAAGCGTCTGCCTTCGGCTCAGGTCATCGTCCCAGGGTCCTGGGATCGAGCCCCGCATCGGGCTCCCTGCTCCGCGGGAAGCCTGCTTCTCCCTCTCCCACTCCCACTGCTTGTGTTCCCTCTCTCACTGCCTCTCTCTGTCAAATAAATAAATAAAATCTAAAAAATAAAAAAATAAAAATTTGTCTTACTAGGCAAAAAGGCATTTATAATGTACTAAGATTTTGGACTCCCACACGTTAATGAAAGCAAATAAATGGGTTATTAATTTAGTAACTTCACATGGTGCAAAAGGTTATTCAATCCAAAGTTCCAGATTTTTCAGAGGAAATAAAAACTTAAACCTCAAGCTGTTTATTGGTCCTGAGATAATACTGCCACGAAAGACATCTGTCTTGAAGCTATGACGTAAACTATTTCTATGGATTAGTTTTCAACTTTATAAGCCAAGGGTTCTTTTTTTCTAAATTAGAATGCTTATTATTTGAGATTTGACATTCCACATCCTATCAGCTCCAATTCATTTTATTTTTTAAAAGATTTTATTTATTTATTTGACAGAGACACAGCGAGAGAGGGAACACAAGCAGGGGGTGGTGGGAGATGGAGAAGCAGGCTTCCCGCCGAGCAGGGAGCCCGATGCCGGGCTCGATCCCAGGACCCTGGGATCATGACCCGAGCTCAAGACAGACGCCTAACGACTGACCCACCCAGGCGCCCCAGCTCCAATTCATTTTAAAGAAAACTTCACATTTTCATGCGATGGTCAATTTCATATGACCTACAAATAACCTACAAGTTTCAATTATTTAGAGAAGTACAAAGTGCCACAGATAGACTACCAGTTAAAATCTAGAATTCAAAGGCATACAAAGCTAACAGTTCTTCTCTTCACTTAATATCTGAAAAACCATGAATATAAACTGTTTGTTAATTACACTTTAATAAAATTAAAAATATTTGAAAAATCATAAAAATTTAAGTTATTTGTACTAAAACACATATGTATTAAGATGAATACTTAATATTTAAGTATTTTTGCTAATATCAAATTCAACTTCTAGCTTCCCTACACGTGGTAGTTGCAAGAATTAAATGCTTTAAAAGTACCTGGAAAGAAGCTACACTCCCCCCCCCACCTACTTAACAACAACCAACCAAGAAAGAGGAGGAACCTATCAGGAGATTTAGTGGGCATGTCAACCAAATGCCATGTGCAAAGTCTGGTTTTGATTCAAACAAATCAGTTGTACATCAAAATGCACAAGCTAATTAGAGAAATCAAAATATTTATTGGGAGGTTTTCAGATGTGATAATATTGTGGTCACACTTTTTAGAGTCTGTACCTTTGAAACTCATACTGAAGTACTTACAGTGAAATGAAATGAAATGTGACATCTAAGATGTGCTTTAAAATAATCCAGAAGTGTACGGGAGGAAGGTGGCGCAAGGAGGTACAGATGAAATAAAAGTGGTCACTTGAAAAAGTGGGTCATGGGCACGTGAGGTGTGTCATTATACCAGACTCTACTTTTGTGCTTTAAATGTTCTGTAATCAAATTTTTTGCAGATTCAAATAGGCCAACTCTATGAAGTAATCCTTGAGGCAACTGCGCAAAACTGAACATGAACCGGGTGATAGAAAAACTGGTGGTTAGCAAGAAACCCCTGATCAGTTTGAAACACATACTCAAGTTTAAAAGTATTTTAAGAAAGAATGAAAGGATGGCTGCAATTGGCTTTAAAATATTCTATCCCTTCCCCACAATGGGGAAGACAGATGAGAAGAGGAACAGCAAAAAAGGTTTATAAAGTTATTAAATGAATGGAAATGAGTAAGAGTTGCTTAATGGGTTTGTTTGAGAATGACGAAAAAGTTCTGGAAACAAGACAGTGGTGGTGAGGACACAACATGGTGAGTGTCACCAAACTGTACACTTAGAAAATGGTCAGGAGGGGGCGCCTGGGTGGCTCAGTTGGTTGAGCGACTGCCTTCGGCTCAGGTCATGATCCTGGAGTCCCGGGATCGAGTCCCACATCGGGCTCCCTGCTCGGCGGGGGGGTCTGCTTCTCCCTCTGCCCTCTTCCCTCTCGTGCTCTCTGTCTCTCATTCTCTCTCTCTCAAATAAATAAATAAAATCTTTAAAAAAAAAAAAAAAAAGAAAATGGTCAGGAGCGTCTGGGTGGCTCAGTCGGTTGGGCATCCAACTCTTGATTGATTTCTGTTCAAGTACTGATACCAGGGCTGTGAGATTGAGCCTCACACTGGGCTCAGGTGCCCAGTGGGGAGTCTGGCTCCCCTCCCCCTGCTTGCTCTAGTGCACTCTCTCTAAAATAAATGAATAAAAAATCTTAAAAAAAAAAAAAAAAGAAATGGTCAAAGTGGTAAATTTTATGGATTTATTTTAACACACACACACACACACACACACACCCCCTGAAAAAAAATGAAACCGGGGAATGGCTACATGGGTTCAATATACTAGTCTCTGCCTCTGTTTATGTATGAAAATGTTCAGATTCATTTTTAAATGTCACATGAAACAAGCAACTGGTAATTCCAGCCTAATCTAGACCACACTGATGTTCCTCCGTACACAGAAAGTTGCTCAGCTCAAGGAGAACTGCTCTGTATTTCCAGTCTGTGAAAGCACACTCACATGTACTCTCCTCTGGTTCTAGCTCTGCCTTGCAGAGACACACCCCTCATTGAACAGTCCCTCAATCCCTGACTAGCAGCTATATCCTGAGACCTGACTGATCTTGCACTTGATCCCAGCATAAATCAAGGCAGGGGCACCAAACTGCACTATTACTCATGCTTCATCATGCAGTATTTGCAAAGACAGAGAAGTAAGCCAACAAGCTTCAAAAAACAATGTTGATAAAGCAGTAAAAATGATTAATTTTATTAAATCTTAACCCACTTTTTAATATCCCAGGTTTCAAAATAGGGCCAAACACTTCTGTGGCTTATAGAAATGTGATGGTTAGGGGCACCTGGGTGACTCAGTCGGTTAAGCGTCTGCCTTCAGCTCGGGTCATGATCTCAGGGTCCTGGGGTCGGACTCCCTGCTTATTGGGGAGTCTGCTTCTCTCTCTCTCCCCCTCCCTCCGTCTGCCCCTCCCCTCCGCTCGTTCTCTCTCTCAAATACATAAAATCTTAAAAAAAAAAAAAGAAATGTGATGGTTATCTCTAGGAAAACACTTGGGCAAGTGACTTACAAGCTGAACTAGCTATTCTTTTCATGGAACACCATTTTTACCTGAAGAACTGACAAACTATGGTTATTCAGACTTAAGTATTAGGCAGACATTTCCTTTTCTTTAAAAGATTTATTTGAGGGGCATCTGGGTGGCTCAGTCGTTAAGCGTCTTCGGCTCAGGTCATGATCCCAGAGTCCTGGGATGGAGCACCGCTTCGGGCTCCCTGCTCAGTGGGGAGCCTGCTTCTCCTTCTCCCACTTCCCCCTGCTTGTGTTCCCTCTCTCGCTGCCTCTCTCTGTTAAGTAAATAAATAAAATCTTAAAAAAAAAGATTTATTTAAGAGAGAGAGCACAAGCAGGGGGAGCAGCAGAGGGAGAGGGACAAGCAGACTCCCCACTGATCTCGGAGGCCGACCTGGGGCTGGATACCAGGACCCTGAGACCATGACCAGATGCCCAACGGACTGAGCCACCCATGTGCCCCCTTGGCAGACATTTTCTTGAAAATGAAGTGAGCCTGTCACTTCAAGGAAAACAGTGGGCGCCCCAGGTGGCTCAGATGGTTAAGCATCTGCTTTCTGCTCAGGTCCGGATCCCAGGGTCCTGGGATCGAGCCCCGCATCTGGCTCCTGGCTCAGCGGGGAGCCTGCTTCTTCCTCTCCCTCTGTCTCTCTCCCTGCCTGTGTCTCAAATGAATAAATAAAATCCTTAAAAAAAAAAAAAAAGGAAAACTAACAGTAGCTGTTACCAATGATAAAATGCAGACTGGGCTTTTAAGCAAAAAGTAAAATTTTAGAAAATTTGTATCCATCAACATGAGCTTGACAGCCTCACAATACCTGAAATTTTTCTGATAAAATCAATGGTGATATTAATAAACATGATTTTTGATACTGTATAACGAAATGTGCCGACATTTGGAAGATCTGCATAACTCAATAATAATAATAATAACCAATCCATCATGTTACAAGATCATGCAGCACTGGTAAAGAATCCATTTGAACTATGTACCCTGTACTCTATAGGTACCATGTACCCCATACTGGAATACAAGGCTTAACTGGAGGTGCCATGTTTTCAATGGAGTATCAACATACTGGAGCACATCCAGAGGGTCCCATCAAGAACATTTTAGAAATCATGACATGGGAAAAACTTCAAAGAACCAAGGACATTCAATTAAAAAAGACAACTTAGGTCTTACAGCTGTTAGGTTCTATCAAAATCGAGCAATCACTTATTTCGTGGCCTGAGTATGCAGGTCTAACCAGCTGTACAAATGAAATGCAGAGTCATGACATGCTCTCCTACCCAACCCTCTCTTCTATTTCTAGGGGGAGCTGGAAACTGGATGATGGGAGTCTAAACTAGGACTGATACCCCTCCCGCGCCAATGTTTTACATGTTCCAAGTTTCTGGGAAGACTACTTGAATTTGCGTGATGTCCTCCCAGAACACTAAAGGTTAATTTCAAATAGAAATATTAAGAAAGTTTTTAGAAATCTCAGAAGCACTTACACTGAATATTCCAAGCATAAATTCTGCAACAAACCAATAACCTTCAAGAACAAATACTTTATACCTATAAACTGAATAGATTTCGCTTACTTGGCTTTAGAAATACAGCCAAGAAAGTAAAAACTCACTCGTTAACTCAACAGAACTTTTCCCATTCTTACTGATGCAAGGGAAATATTTTAAGAACTAAAAAATTATGAATCAAGAGCTACAAATTATTAAGTGTACCAGACACTGTGCTGCATGCTTGAGACATTTCACTGAATACTCCCAATAGCCTTAGAGGAGTTTTTATCTTACATGTGGGGAAAATGAGGCTCAGAGAGGTAAAGTAACTTGTTCCAGATCCCACAGCTAATTCGTGGCTCAAAGCTCAGCTGACACTTGACCTCTGTCCTGTCTGCCTGATTCCAATCCAAAGCTAGGCCTTTTCCCCAAACTGTGTCAGAGGTTCTTGGTAAAACCATGTATTTCATAGAAGATAATGATTTAGAATCAAGCACTGGGAGATTAGGGAGTGGAGAAGAAGATGACAATAACCCCAAACTACTTGTCATTTGGTAGGCAAACAGGATTTTAAAATAAGCTTTTTAATACTTTTATGAATTCTACCATGATCAGTGCAAATAACTACTGTTTTTATACACTGCTTTCCCCTTATTAGTCTTAAAATATGCTTAGAGATTTAGACAGAGATGCCAAGCTTAAGTCTTAAAAAAAGACTCAAAAGTTAGAATTCCAATCCCCGCCCCACCGCCCCGAACTGGAACTTGATGAATACTTAAATGTGTAGTTTTACTACTTTTCAGTTGGTACCATTCTCAGCAATCTCAATTCTTGCTACCTCCAAGTTCCAATCTGATTCTCAGAATTGATGTAAAGTTTTAGGTGGAGCACTCAAAAGCATGTTGTAGTTAGAAATGTAAAAATCACTGTTACTCTCCACTTAATCGCCAATGGCAAATGAAAAATTAAAACCCAGGAAAGAAAATTCAGCAAACTGCAGAACAAATACACTCCAGATCTAGTACAATCAACTACATAATTTGGAATTCTGATTGGACTTGTTTTTTGGGCAACAACGCAGTCCCCAGGTCTCTCTTTGGCTGCCGGGTCATGCCTCTATATGTTGAGAAAGTAAAGCAGTAGCTTAACATTGCTTCCTGACAACAGCATTGGTTACTACATACAACTACAAAATAAACTTACAGGGAACGTATAATTATTAAAACCAAGTTTTTAGATTATGACCGTGCATTTCAAACCTCCTATTTCTTTCGTCTGTGACCCAAGTGGCTTAGAGTTGAGATCTCTTACTTAGCTAAGGTGTTTTAGACTAGAGGGAAGATCTCTTGGTACAAAAGTACCAAACACAGCAATGCAAGACTGGCTTTCCGGAAGTGACAATCTTCTAAAATGCCTAAGCATTATATCTGAACATAAGCAAACAGCACTGAGACATTTGTTGACGTAAAACATAATTCACGTAACAGTAGAAATGATCACTGAAGGTTATCAACTAGCCTACCATCTTGCTAAATTTCAGAGAAACCAGTAACTGATAACTCCAGATCTAACGAAATTAAAATTAACATTGATGCTGGAATAGGAAAGCTTTGGCCCGGACCAAACGCTGCATGCCTGGTCCTCTGTGAAGTTTCTGGACCCACTCCAGACACTGTTTACATGAACACACAAACTCACCAATAGGTTTTTAGAACTACTTTTAGGAATCTGAGTAGTTATTTCCCATGTAGTTTTACAGGGATTTGAAGTCAAATGGAAAACAACAAGATCAGATGTAGAAGATTTTTAACAGTAAAGTGACTTTTTATCAGAAAGCTTAGGAGATGCAGAGTGGCTAGCTTATTTTCTCACACCAGTTGTTGGATGGAGTACATCTGCACACATGGCTAACATTTTTTGGCTTTTGATGTTTGAAATGAAGAGCATCGTGAGAGAATTTTGACCACTTGCTATTGTTCAAAGCATCCCAGCTGTCAAAATGTGACATCCACTAAAAGTCTGACTCAAACACCTCAAGTCACCAGAACACTTCGCAAATCTGTCAAAAGGCAGAATAAGGAAAAAAACTCAAACCAAACTCCAAACCCCAGATTCCGTATAATATGACTAACTTATTGTAGTCCCAAACCAACTAAAACTCCTTGGATCTGCTTTAAATCAAACCACTGTTTAAGCGTTTTCCTGGGCACTTCCAAATGTTTCTTGAAACTGGAAAAAAAAAATCCCGGTTATTAAATTTCAAGATGACTGAACTGCAAATTTGATGTCTAGAAACCTACCCCAAAGGCAGTACTTTCACATGTCATCCAACATCTATTTCTTTTTTATTAGCAAATAAAATATTCTTTGAAATAACAGGTGGCTCCACCTTCCCCAACTTCCATGTTCTAGTGTCATTAATATTAGGTACATTCCCGTACCCAAACAAGCCTTTGTTTGAGCCAGTCCCAAACCAAGGTATTAAAAGATCATTCTTCACCAAACAAAGATACGTTTGGGATTGAAACCCAGGAGACTGAACACCTCAGTAGGTACTATTGTGGTGTTATCCTGGGAAAGTAATCCTTTCTGTTAAAAGTACACAATGGCCAAGTGTGTCCTTGACAAACAGCAAGATGTTTATAGCCTATCTTCTAAATTCTGTATGAGGGAACTTGTATTAAAAACACCAAAAACCTAGTACGGATTCCTGAAATTAAACACTATAAGCTTCTTATTCACCAGTCAAGAATTTCTCTTTTAAACGAGGTGTCTCAATTATATATAGTCTGTATAAGACCAAAATGAGAACGAGGCTAACTGCGATTCCTTCCCCAGGTCAGAAGGAGAAACTAGGGAGAAATAAAAAATTTTCTGCCGGCAAGCACGCAGCACCTGTCAATAAGGCACTCTGACCCAAGAGACAGCAAAATAAAAAATGCTATTATGTATTTCCTTTTCGGACCATTCCCGAGCTCTAGCCGCCAAATCCCTGCTTCACACGTAAGGGAAGGGACTCACCCCTCTCTCGCCCTCCCGACCTTACCCAGTCCGCTAGCCTCCCGGCGAAGCAGGCCAGGGAACCTGCAGGTCAGGCGGACCACAGGAGGCCGGGAACCCGACCGAGACCCGAGCGGGGCAGGCCGCGGCCCCCACCCCGCGTTGCAGCAGAGCCCCGCGCTGGCCCTGCCGTACTGGGGGATGGGGTTGGAAGCGGGAGCTCGTCCTCCGGGGCGCTCAGTGCCGCTGCGGCCTGGCCCTGCGGCCGAGGCAGGGCAAAGACGACACGCTGTGGGCGGCAGGAGACACAAGGACGCATTTGCGCCGCAAGCAAGACACCGGGGAGCCTAACCGCCGCCGCCCCCTCCCGGAGCGCGCCATTTCCAGGCCCCGGCCCTCCAGGCGCCTCTCCCAGGCCTCCGCGGGCCCAGTCGGGCCCCCTACCGCCCGCCACCCCGGGTGAGCGCGGGAAGGCCACCGCCCCGGGGCCCCTGACTCCGCCCGCCCCCCGCGCCCGGCCGGGGCCCGCGCACGTCCGCCTCACCCTCTGCCGCCGCCGAAGCTGCTGTAGGCCCGATCGTCGTAGGTATCAAAGTCCGCCATTTGCCGTCTCCGCTCCGAGAGGAACCAGGGTGAGCGAGGAAGGACCCCGCAATATAACTCCCCCCCGCCCCGCCGCCGGGGCTGTCCGCCGCGCCGCCTGATCGCAAATCGCACGCACGCACGCGCGCGCGCGCGCACGTACGCCGCGCCGCGCCCGGCCTGGGCCGACGGGCCGCTTCTGGCCCGGCGCGCTCTGCGGCCCACGTGGTGCGGCGGCGAGTTGGCCGGGCGCCTGGCCTCGCGCCCCAGCCCATTGTGTGCTGGCCCCGGGGCTTCACCCGCGGCAGCCGGCTGCCCCCGCCCCGCCCCGCCCGTGCGCGCGGGCCGTGCTCTCCCTCGGGAAGCTCGGGTGGCTGCCTCGGCACGCTCCGACGGCCCCTCCTGGGGCTGGCCCGGGACCCTGCGCCCGGCTCGCTGCGCTGCCTGCTGTCGCTTAGCATTTTGTACTCCAGACCTGGCAGGGCCCCCGGAGGCCTGCTTCGCTTGGCCCCACTCCGACACCCTCTTCCTGGGCAAAGGGTCGCCCGCCTACACCAAAGTAAGGGCCACCTCCTCCAGGGAGCGCACCTCCCCCCCCCGAGCTGGGCACTTGCTGAGAATGCACAGGGATGAAAGGCCCGGAAGGGGTGAGGATCCGAGCGTGCAAGGCGATGGGGGTGCAGCTAGGAATCCCGCCTTCTGGGGCCTGTCTACTCGCGGCTTCGGTGTTGGTGGTGGGTGGCGGTGTTGAGATTAGAGCATAGTTTGCTGAACTAGCAAGAGTCGGCGCATCTCCCTTTTGCAGAGGTCATCGCGCTGGGAAAGAATTCAACACTGACTTGAATTTCATCTAGCTGTAGCACAGCGTGGATATGCAATGAGAATTAATTACACTGGTGCTTTCTCAGCTTTGTGATCGAGATTGTATCTAGACACAATTTAAAAGAACCTCGGGATTTTTGCACTGTATGCTCAGTACTTTTATATTTAGGCAGTTTTTTGCTACTTTATCCCGGTGCTGGGATTGACAGCAGCTATTAAGTCATTTTTTGCTTTCATCTCTTTTTATCTCCAAGTGATAAAACCACTTTACTGTGCGATAGACCCCAAGTTACTTGGGCTCTGCCTCTTACTAGCTGTGTGACTTTGAGCAAGTTACTTAGCCTCTTTAGTGTCTCAATTTTATCATCTGTTAAAGGGGAGGATATCACCCACTTCCTAAGCGCTGTAAAGATTAGATGAGGAAATGTTGGGAAGATTCCTGGTGCACAGTAATTTGTATTGAGCCCTCATCTCCTATGTGCCTGGCATCCTTATGGCTACTTGGTTTCTTCTCTCCTTGCAGAGTTTGAACTTGGACCTTCCCTCCACCTCTCTGCCCCATAACTCCATTACTCTTAAAACGTACCTAAATGCTTGACTTGACTAGATGGAAACCTTATTATTTTTATTTATTTTCTTGCAGTTTTACTGAGACCTTAATATTTATTCTCGAGTGGCCTTACATCTTTTTATTATGAAGTCTCCCAGTGTGAAATCCTGGGGGACAGGAACCCATATTGGGAGTTCTCTGTCATCTCCCACAGGGCCCTACATGAGGGAGAAGGGGGGTAATCTATCATTAATGAAATAAAAAGAGGGAAGACTTCTAGAAAGGCTGATGGCTGGGGCCCTCCCAGTACTGGGACCATCCAGGGGTCATCCCTTTACTTCAGGCTTAATCCTCCTTTCTCTATCCAGCCAGCACCCAGGGCCAGTCTCGGGCCACACTACTGCTAGCTGAAACCCTTTCCCTTCTTTTTGGGTCTCCAGCATACAGCCTGCCTCCCACCCAGGATCCAGAGGATGGAAGCCAGCCCTAGAAAGTTCCATCCACATGACACATGCCTCCCTGGCAAAGTTAGACGCACAGTCTCTCTTGAGGTTGTCCTCATGAGTTTGGTCCTAATTTGCTCCCTAACTCCTTCTACAGAGTGCATATCCCAGTCTTTACCAGTTCCCGGGAGTCCTGGGGGTGGGGGCTGCCCCTGAAGGCCCAACCCAGATGCCACTTTCTCTGGGAACCTTTTGTGTTACTGGTGAGGCCTGTGCATTGCATTTCAAACTGCTTGTGTTTAATCTTGGCCAAGCCACTAACTACTAGTGGTGTGACATCAGGCAAATTATGTCAACTGTCAGGTCTTTGTCTCTAAAACAGGAATAATAGTCATTGTGATCTCAGTTTTTAGCATTCGGCTATTTTTAAGTCCTGAAATATTGTTTTGTTGATGTGATATTGTTACCTTATTTAAAATAACCCGAGTATGAATCATTTTTATATTGAGATTGAGATCAGTGATTTAAATAGTCAATTTCTGTGAAAAGACATACTGATACTCTACAGATTTGTACAGATCCGCTCCTGTGTGAATCTCAGTAAGCATCTATGTTCAGCTACTGCAAAGTTTCCGTTACAAGCATGTTACTCTGGGTCAGAGACTTTCCAAACAAGTGAATCTGAGGATGAGAAAAATGGAAATTGACTCATGGAGTGCTCCATCTATACACGATGAACTTAAAGAACAAAACAAAGCACTGAATATGCTGTCTTTGTAACCAAAACTATAGCCCACTAACACTAGAAACTTGTGGACTTGGCAAAATTACTGAAAAAAAAAAACCTGTTTAAAAAGATCTCCGGAGGGCGCCTGGGTGGCTCAGTCGTTAAGCGTCTGCCTTCGGCTCAGGTCATGATCCCAGGGTCCTGGGATCGAGTCCCACATCGGGCTCCCTGCTCGGCGGAAAGCCTGCTTCTCCCTCTCCCGCTCCCCCTGCTTGTGTTCCTGCTCTCGCTATGTCTCTCTCTGTCAAATAAATAAATAAAATCTTAAAAAAAAAAAAAAAAAATCTCCGGATGCCTGGGTGGCTCAGTCGGTTTAGCGTTTCTTGGAAAACAGATCAGGTTGTGCCATCGTCTCTGCTCCCACCCGCCCATCCTGAATAGGAGCCAGAGCCCCTCCTGTGGTCTGCTCCCCTCCCAGCTCTCTGTCTCTCCTACAGCTCTCAGCCCAGCCATGCTGGTTTCTTTGCTCCGTGCGCCTAACGCCCCAACCCTCCAGCCTTTGCACCTGCTGTCCCCTTAATACCCACATGGCGCCCACCTTCGCTTCCTTTAGGCTTCTGCTCAGAGAAGCCCTCCCTAACTGCTCTACTGGAAATAGCAGCAGTCCCCAGTTCCCGCCAGCTCTTCTCTCACCTGAGATACCATCTATCGTTTTCATATTTAAGGTCTGTCTGTCCTGAGAGCAGGGAGTTTTTGTTTGTTTGTTTGTTTTGCTTGCTGATAAAGTCTTAGCACCTGCAGCAGGGCCTGCCTCATAGAGGATGCTCAGTAAATACTGGTTGCTTCTATGGAGACAGGAATCCGATGAAAATTAGATTAAAAGCCTTTCTTCATCATCCCATTTCCTTCCGTCCGTCAACTTGGGTAGCATTGCAAAGAGCTTCCGCAGCCACTGGAGCTCCGTGGACCCAAAGACCCTGTGATTCGATAATAGCACCACTCATGTGCTCTATTAGGATTGTTTTTGACAGTTTTATTGAGATGTAATTCATATACTATATAATTCACCCATTAAAGTATATGATTCAGTGGTTTGTAGTATTACGGAGTTGTGTAACCATCAACACAATTTTAAAACATTTCCTTCCTTCCTTCCCTCCCCCGTCCCCCTCCCTCATTTCCTCCCTCCCTTCCTTCCCTCCCTTCTTTCTTCCTTCCTTCCTTCCTTCC
>NC_138373.1:9230404-9249499 GCF_054177405.1 Leptonychotes weddellii | reverse complement strand
ATGTAGGACTCGATCCCAGGACCCTGGGATCATGACCTGAACCGAAGGCAGTCGCTTAACCAACTGAGCCACCCAGGTGCCCCTTCCTTAGCCATTTGTTTCCACACTACATTGGGTTATCGAACTAGGTTATCTAATTCATTGGGTAGATTATCCGGGCTCTTTATGGTCTCTTTACGCCAGCAGATACCAGAATCCCATTTAAATTGGCAAGATGCTCTGTGTTCAAGGTCGAAAATCTAACCAAATCAATTTCACAATCCCACTTTGAAGGTCCATTTCTCTTTCCTGCTGGTTTCCTTCTAACTTCTGACAGTGGGAGGCACTAAAGGGACCTTGCAAAATGGACAAAGAGGAGAAAGGACTTCCTTCCAGTTTTCCAGGGGTTGTCTGTATTTCTCAAATAGCAGCAACCACTTGGTTTCTGCCCCCAACCACTTGCAGGATGCATAGCCCAAGCTGCCCATAGTTCTCTCTTCAGTGGTCCGAGCACCAGCAGCAGGACACACCACCTCCTCTATAGTCTGGGCACCAGTCAAGGGCATCCTTTCCTTAGGGTCCTGAACACCACTTAGAGCTCTTAGCCCTGGTAAATCATAAGTTTTTGTTTCCCTTATCCTGACTGGTCCCTAATTGCTACAGTACTTGGTACTGGAATGGGGTTGAAATATTTGCTGGATAAATTAATGAATAAAATAATGTGTAATTGAACTTGAGCAAGATCTAGGACTCTCAGCTGCCATCTTACCTTCAGGATGAAGAGCTGAATTATTCATTCAGTAATTACATCATTCAACATTCACTCTCTGTCTACGCTAACCTCTCGACCACTCCATCAAACAAGTCCATCAGCCCCTTTCTATTTCTACTTCTTAGCACTGTAAATTTCAATAAGACTCAGACTTCACAACCCTCTGTTTGAATAAGAAATCCAATAGATTTGGAGTTTTATTAATTTTTTTTGCAGGTGGGGAAAGGAAAAAAAGTGTCAATGATCCTGTCCTGACTTAACAAAAAGAACCTTAATTATTTGTATTTTTATATACATCAAAAGTACATACATCAAATTAACCATCATTACAAGGGCAACAAGTTATTAAATAACTAGAATGCCGACTTTTGGGGATTACTGGTTAGAGTTCACAGAATATAGCAAAACACCCTGAAGTCTGCATGTCTTAAAAGACTCATTCAAACAAACTGCACTACTAGAAGGGGATTATACATTTGCGTACTCTCATGTCAGTCAGGAGTGCAGAAATGATACTTTGTGAATGCTCTCAATTTACTACTTTATCAGAAACCGCTTTATAACACTCAAGTGTCTGCATTGGACAACAGCACATGTTTTATACCTAAGATTTTGTTCTAAGATTTATTTATTTGAGAGAGAAAGGGAGCACAGGGAGGGGCAGAGGGAGAGGGAGAGAAATCCTCAAGCAGACTCCCTGCTGACCACGGAGCCTGAGGCAGGGCTCGATCCCAGGACCCCGAGATCATGACCTGAGCTGAAATCAAGAGTTAGACATTTAACCGACTGAGCCACCCAGGTGCCCCAGATTTTCTTGATTGGCAGCATCTTCAAGCCTACTCCTTAAAATTCTATTAATTAGCACTGGGGGAAAAATACCTAATAAGCCTAAAATATAAAATATGGAAAACAAACTGCCAAGATAATTCTTAGGCAAAATTTACACACAGTGACATGCACAAATCTTAAGTGCCCAATTTGAAGAATACATGTATAATAAATGTATACACCCATGTAGCCACCATGCCAATCAAGATAGAGAACATTTCCATAGCTCCAGAAAGTTCCCTTGGGGCTTTTCCTATCAAGCCCCACCATTACCACCCCAGAGGCAACCACTGTTACGATTTTTATCACCCTAGAACACATTTGCCCGTTCTTGAACTTCAAATAAATGAAAGCAGACAGCATGTACTCTTTTATGTCTGGCCCCTTTTGTTCAACCTAATTCTTTCCAGGTGTATCCATGCTGTTGAGTCCAGTTGTATTTTATTCTTTGCATTGCTTATTTGGATCCCATTGAATGAATATACTACTATTTGTTTCTGCATTCTTCTGTTAGTGGACATGATGGTTGTTCCTGGGCTTTGGCTATTACACATTCATACACGAATCATTGTAAGGACATATGTTTTCATTTCTATGGAATAAATACCCCGGAGTAGAATTGCTGGGTCCTGTGGTTAAGTGTATGCTTCACTTTATAAGAAACTGCCAAAATGGCTGTAGCCTTGTTTAACTTCCACCAGCAACATCAGAGTTCTTGTTTCTCTACAATGGCAGGAGGTATCATCCGTCTTTCTAATTTTAGCCACTGGCATCTCATTGTGAATTTAATATGCATTGCTCCAGTGACCAATTATTTTAAGCATCTTCTTCTTTGCTTACTTGCCACCTATATATTTCCTTTGGCCAAGTACCTGTTCAAAAGTTTGCCATTTCCTGTTGGTTTTGTTCTTTGTATTATTGAGTTGTAGGAGTTCTTTAGATATTCTGGGTCCAAGTCCTTAATCCATCTGTTGAAAAGCTACCCTTTCCCTGCTTCTTACATTTTGAAGCTCTGTTATTGGGGACCTACAGATTTAGGATAGCTCTGTCTTCTTAATGAATCGACCTTTTTATCATCATGAAATGTTCTTTATCTCTGATATTAATGTAGCCATTTCCACCTTTCTTGGGATTGGTGGTTACATGGTGTATCTTTCTGTGTGCTTTTACTTTCAACCTGTGTCTTTACATTTAAACTGCATCTCTTGCAAACAGCATATGATTTGCTCTTCTTTTGTTAGCCAACTTTTCAAACTCTGCCTTTAGTAACATTTTATCCACTTACATTTGATATCTTTATTAATGTGATAGTTATCGCTTTTATTTTCTATTTGTCCATCTGATCTTCGTTCCTGTATTCTTTTTCTGCCTTTTTCAGATTAATTAAATTCTTTGGCTTTTTTTACAATTGCATTTTATCTCCTTCTTTGGCTTTTTAGTTCTCCCTCTCTGTATGTTATTGTTTTTTAAATACTTTATTTATTTACTTTTAAAGAGAGAGAGAACACATGCACATGAGCAGGGGGAGGGGCAGAGGGAGAGGGAGAGAGAGAATCCCAAGCAGTCTCCACGCTCAGCATGGAGCCAATGCAGGGCTCGATCCCACAACCCCGAGATCATGACCTGAGTCAAAATCAAGAATCAGATGCTCAACCAACTGGGCACCACCCAGGCACCCCCACTCTCTGTATGTTTTATTGATTGCTCTAGAAATTACAAAACTAACCCTTAACTCAGTTTACCTTGAATTAATGTTTATCGCTTCACACATAATATAAGGACCTCCCACCAGTGTAACTCCCCTACCTATTCCCATCCTTTGGGTAATTATTACAGTATGTTTTACTTCTACATATGCTATAAACCTCACCATACAATGTTAGTTTTTTTTTTTGTTTTTTTTTGTTTTTTTTTGCTTTACCACCAATTTCCTTAAATAAATCAAGAAAAGTTAAAAAAATAATCTTTTACCTACAGAGTTACAATTTTTGGTTCTCTTCATCCCTTTCCTTTAGAGCTGAGTTTCCATCTGGTATCATTTCCCCTCTGATAAACAGCCTATTACAATTTCATACTGCATGTCTGCTAGAGACAAAATTCCTCTCCTTTCATTGTAAAAGTCTTTATTTTACCTCAGTTTTTCTTTTTTTAGAGACAGAAAGCATGCACATGAGCGAAGGGTGAGGGAGAGGGAGAGAGAATTTTAAGCAGGCTCAACACCCAGTGTGGAGCCCAACTCGGGGCTGATCTCACGACCCTGAGATTATGACCTGAGCCAAAATCAAGTCAGACACTTAACCGACTGAACCACCCAGGTGCCCCTGACCTTCATTTTTGAAAGCTATTTCACTGGGCATAGAATTCTAGGCTGACAGGTTGTATGTTCAGCCTTTATACACGTCTTCCTATTGTCTTCTGGCTTCCACTGTTTCTAATTAGGTGTTAGCCATTATTCTTATTGTTCTCTTGAATGTTCTTTTTCCTTTGTCTCTTTTTCAGATTTTCTCTTTACCTTTGGTTTTCAGCAGCTTAGGTGTGATTTTCTGTGTATTTATTCAGTTTGGGCTTCATGAAGTTTTTTAAATCAATGGATTAATGTTTTTCATCGAAGTTGGAAAATTTGGTTCACTTCCAGGATAGCCAAGTAAGCACTTAACAAACCTGACATTCCCACAGATAACAACTGAAAACTCTAGACAAATATTTGTAAATAGCACAAAGGCACCTGAAGGGTGAACAAAGGCAGGTTCTGAAGAGGAGTTAAAAATTTTAAGAGGACACTGGTACAATGTGTCTCCCATATTTACAGCTTTTAGTCTGAGGTCAAGACAGTGTCATATAGTAAATGCTCTATCCAATCTAAAATTAATCTTTCTGGCTTGAAGAACCTGAAGACAATATTTGGGACAAACACAGCTGGTGGAAAGTAAAGGAGCATCGTGAAAAGAAAAGATCCAGGGAAGTCCCAGATTCTGGTATAAGTCTTCCCAAATCTCTGGCAGATCCCTACACTGTGCACACAAGGGCAGAGTCAAGGCAGATAAAAGAACTGAACTGACTGGACGCCCGGGTGGCTCAGTCGTTAAGTGTCTGCCTTTGGCTCGGGTCATGGTCTCAGGGTCCTGGGATTGAGCCCCGCATCGGGCTCCCTGCTCGGTGGGAAGCCTGCTTCTCCCTCTCCCACTCCCCCTGCTTGTGTTCCCTCTCTCACTGTCTCTCTCCCTGTCAAATAATAAATAAATAAAAATCTTTTTAAAATTTTTTTTATTTATTTGAGAGAGAGAGAGAGAGCACAAGTGGGAGGAGGGGCAGAGGGAGAAGGAGAAGCAGACTCCCCACTGAGTGCAGAGCCCAACGTGGGGCTTGATCCCAGGATCCTGAGATCATGACCTGAGCCAAAGTCAGACTGAGCCACCCAGGTGCCCCTGTAGACAATCTTTTTTTTTTTTTTTTAAAGATTCTATTTATTTATTTTGACAGAGAGAGAGAGAGAGAGAGACAGTGAGAGAGGGAACACAAGCAGGGGGATGGGCAGAGGGAGAAGCAGGCTTCCCGCCGAGCAGGGAGCCCGATGTGGGACTCGATCCCAGGACCCTGAGATCATGACCTGAGCCGAAGGCAGACGCTTAACGACTGAGCCACCCAGGCGCCCCTAGACAATCTTTTAAATGGAAAAAAACTCACTAATTTTCAAATAGTTTAGTATACTATTTCTATGGCTCACATACATATTAACTTCCTCTTTCACAGGAAACCTGACAAGTTGGTCGCTTACATGAAGCATTATAAAATAAAGGCAAAAGCTAATAGTCTTTCAGCAGGATATACACAATTGCCAGTATCAGAAATGCTATTTAGCGGTTGTTAATTACATGCGCTGAACCATGAAACAAAATTCACGTACCGTGTTGTTTTCCAGATGGCACCTGGCCTTTGGTAATCAGAAATAAGGATTTCCCATAAATAAAAACCACGGCAGGGCACTTAGTGGTTAATTCAAGTCAATCGGTCTTTCCCGTCTGTGGCACCGTATTATTAAACGCATTAAGGACCTGGGATTTATGCTGGAATTGATTTAGAAGTCAAAGGATGCACAAGTCTCCTTTTAAAAAGAAGGCTTCGTGGCCACAATTACTTCAAAGCGCAACTACATTCAAATAATCTGACATATCATGCTTTAGCAATTACGGAAGTGTGATTTTTGACACTGGCAATTTTGTAAGTTAGGCAAATCTAAAATGCTAAAAGATGGGCACAACTGTTCCTCTGTTGGAGCTTAGAGTGCTGCAAAATGTAAGTAATGGTGGGGCGCCTGGGTGGCTCAGTCATTAAGTGTCTGCCTTCGGCTCAGGTCATGATCCCAGGGTCCTGGGATCGAGCCCCGCATCAGGCTCCCTGCTCCACGGAGAGCCTGCTTCTCCCTCTCCCTCTCCCCCTGCTTGTGTTCCCTCTCTCGTTGTGTCTCTCTCTGTCAAATAAATAAATGAAATCTTAAAAAAAATAAAATGTAAGTAATGATCTTCAATGAACATGATCAGCATCTAATACAGCATTCTAAATCAGAGAGACTCTTTGGAAATACAAATCTAAAGAAGGCAATTCCTTCTCCAAATTACAAAATTTTGGCAAATCCATACAATACTTTTTTTTCAGTCCTTTGTAATCCAACAAAACTATGTTGCAATTGATGGAATCACATTTCACTTCAATGATCATTTCGACTACAAAAATAACCATTTAAGCATGAAATCAAATTACTGTCCTTTCAACAGTTTAATCACAGAGCCAGTTGTTTTATACAAATTAGGATGGTTTTTAAATTTATGTAATTTCCTTCTTTTAGACTGCATTCCACCTTGTTAGCTGCTGAGTTAACACAGCAGAGCAATTATGTATATATAAAATGTGCTCCGTTTCCCGCCGAGGTTGGCCCCAAACCACTCATGAAAGGCTTTAAAATTCTACTTTAAGAAGCTCAAACATGCCAATAACAAATTAATGTTTTCAAATATTGGTAAGTCTTCCATAAACAGGGGAACCCTCAATGTAGATGATCACATATGTAGTTTGTTGTGGTTTTTTTTGAACCAACATAATCTATTCCAATTCAAATATCATTGGCTTATTTTTCTTGCTTTTCTGTACTGCCTAGAGAATGTTGAACTGAAGTGGCAATGGTGAGCATGCTTTTCTTGTCCCTAATTTTAAAGGGGTGCTTTCAATATTTCTCTTTTGAGGGGCGCCTGGGTGGCTTAGTTGGTTAAGCGACTGCCTTCGGCTCAGGTCATGATCCTGGAGTGCCGGGATCGAGTCCCACATCGGGCTCCCTGCTCAGTGGGGAGTCCGCTTCTCCCTCTGACCCTCCCCCCTCTCATGTGCTCTCTCTCTCTCATTCTCTTTCAAATAAATAAATAAATAAAATCTTTAAAAAAAAATATTTCTCTGGGCGCCTGGGTGGCTCAGTTGGTTAAGCGACTGCCTTCGGCTCAGGTCATGATCCTGGAGTCCCGGGATCGAGTCCCACATCGGGCTCCCTGCTCAGTGGGGAGTCCGCTTCTCCCTCTGACCCTCCCCCCTCTCATGTGCTCTCTCTCCCTTCTCATCCTCTCTCTCAAATAAATAAATAAAATCTTTAAAAATATATATATATATATTTCTCTTTTGAAAATTATATTTATTAAAGTTTTTCAGTAGATACTCTATCAGGTTAAAGCAGTTCCCTTCTATTTATTATTTGCTAGGAGCTCATAGCATGGATAGATTTTGAAAAGTATGGAACATTTCTTGTTTCATCTATTGAGGCACTCAGGTGCTGTTTCTTTTTTAAAGGTTTATTTTTTAATTTTATTTTTAAGCAATCTCCACACCCAACGTGGGGCTCGATCTCACAAGCCCGAGATCAAGAGTCACTTGTCCAGCCAAGGGTCCCTGGTGTTTCTTCTTTAAACTGATGATGTGAGGGGCGCCTGGATGGTTCAGTCGGTTGGGCATCTGCCTTCAGCTCGGGTCATGGTCCCGGGGTCCTGGGATCAAGCCCTGAGTTGGGCTCCCTGCTCGGCGAGAAGCCTGCTTCTCCCTCTCCTCCCTGCTTGTGCTCTTTGTCACTATCTGTCTCTTTCAAATAAATAAAAAAATAAAACCTTAAAAAAAAATTAGGAAAGAGAAAGTTGACAGTTCGTTAAAAAAATAAATTAAAAAAACTGATGATGTGATGAATTAGATTAACATTTTTTCAATGTTAAAAACCTTGCATTCTTAAAAAAAAAAAACCCTGCACTCTTGGAACAAGCCCAGTTTTGCTCTAACGTATTCATTTTTTAAAATATTTTTTAAAGATTTTATTTATTTATTTCTTTATCTATTTATTTGACAGAGAGCAAGAGAGCACAAGCAGGGGGAGAGGCAGAGGGAGAGGGAGAAGCAGGCTCCCTGCTAAGCAGGGAGCCTGAAGCAGGGCTCGATCCCAGGACCCTGAGATCATGACCTGAGCCGAAGGCAGAGGCTTAACTGACTGAGACACCCAGGAGCCCCTAATGTATTCATTTTTATGCATGCAGTTGGATTCTGTTGGTGGAGATGTTTTTTATGATACCTACACCCATAATTCGGAAGAAGACGGTCCTCTGCCTTTATCCTGTGGTCCTTGCTTTGTTTTGCATTGAGTTATACTAACCTAATAGAATCTATGCATACTGTTCCTTTTCCTTTTTCTATTTTCTGGAAGCGTATGTATTACACTTTTGTGTAATTCCACAAATGTTTAGCAGAAGTCATCCGTAAAGCTGTTGTGAGTGTTGTCATTTTAGGAAGATTTAAAATGCCGTTCAAGAACAAGACAGTGAACTAGAAACAGTCCCTCTCTTTAAAGTGGATTTCCATCTCCCATTGAAAAGGACAGATGGGGGGTGGGGCACTTGGGTGGCTCAGTCGGTTAGGCATTTAACTTTGGGTTTCGTCTCAGGTCATGATCTCCAGGTCCTGGGATTAAGCCTCGCATGGGGCTCCGCGCTCAGCGCCAAGTCTGCTTCTAATTCTCTCTCCCTCTCCTTCTCCCACTCCCCCTGCTCACACACACTCTCTCTCTCTCTCTCAAAATAAATAAAATCTTAAAAAAAAAAAAAAAAAAAAGGACGCATGGGTAAATAGTCAACAGCTCTGGTGGAATGAGCCCAGAGGACCACAGCACATAAAGGAGGAACCCCTAACCCAGATTCAGCAGAGGAAATACCTAAAAGAAACCTAAAAGGAGTGTAGATGAAATAAAAGAGGGAGGTGGTCCTATAGAGAAAGTGGCAAAGACCTAGATACGAGAGAACAGGACTCATCCTCTGAAGCAGGGGTCATTTTGTCTGGCAGAAGAGAGGAGATGACAGAGAAGTCTGCATCCTAAAACACTTGGCGAGTAAGGAACTGAGCGTGCCGAGAACAATGAGGAGCCCTTGAACTGAAGGGTTTTGAGCAGGGCGATGACATATGCAAATGTGCCAGTTACTAAAACCGCTCTGACTACTAAGTGGAGAATGTGTTGGAAACTGGCAAAGAGTGAAACTTCAGGCAGGGAAATCAAGTAGGAGACTTTTACCATAATCCGTGAGAAACGCAGTGGTGACTTAAGCCAAGATGATGGCAGTAGGCAGTAGGATAAAGAGAAATATAGCATACCTTTTATTACTTTGTTGTTGCTGTGTTAACCAAATATTACATGTAATAATGGATCTTTGGGCATTTATCCTTAAAGGTAGATATTGAATTAAAAAAAAAAACACACACATGGGGCACCTGGTTGGCTCAGTCAGAAGAGCATGTGACTCTTGATCTTGGGGTTGTGAGTTCGAGTCCCACACTGGGTGTAAAGATTACTAAAGAAAAAATAAGCTTCTTAAAGAAAAAAAAAATTGCAATGAAATACCACTTCATCCCCACACTAGGATGGCTATAATTCAAAAGACAGGCAATAACAAGCATTGGTGAGGTTGTAAAGAAAAGACAGACCCTTCATACACTGATGGCTGGAATGCTAAATGATGCAGCTACCTTGGAAAAAATTTGGCAGCTCCTCAGAATGAACTGAAAACATGTCTACACAAAATCTTTTTTTTAAGACTTTATTTGAGAGAGAAAGTGAACTAGAGAGAGTGCACATGAGAGGGGCAAAGGGAGAGGGAGAAGCAGGCTCCCCGATGAGCAGGGAGCCTGATGAGGGGTTCGATCCCGAGACCCCGAGATCCCGACCTGAGCCGAAGGTAGATGCTTAACCGAGTGAGCCACCGAGGGGCCCCCTACCCAAAATCTCGTATGCAAATGTTTATGGCACGATTATTCATAATAGCCAAAAAGTGGAAATAACCCAGCTAAGCCATCAACCGGTGAAGAGATAAACAGGTGGTATACCCATACAAATAGACTATTTTTGACAACGTAACAAGTGATCGCACACTTGGTGGCTTAAAACAACAGAAATTGGGGGCGCCTGGGTGGCTCAGTTGTTAAGCATCTGCCTTCGGCTCGGGTCGTGATCCCAGGGTTCTTGGATCGAGCCCCACATCGGGCTCCCTGCTCTGTGGGAAGCCTGCTTCTCCCTCTCCCACTCCCCCTGCTTGTGTTCCCTCTCTCGCTGTGTCTCTCTCTGTCAAATAAATAAATAAAATCTTTAAAAAAAAAAAAAAATTTTTTTCTCTCGAAGTTCTGAAAAACCAAAATCAGGATCTCTTTTTTGATATTCTCTACTTGATGAGTATTTCCTTTAATTCTTTATAAACACGTGTTTCTTTTGTTCTTTGAACATATTTGTAATAGCTGATTTAAAGTCTTTGTCTAGCATCTGGGCCCCCTCTGACAGTTTCTAGTTACTGCTTTTCTCCTGTGTTTCGGCTACTCTCCTGTTCCTCTGCATGTCATGCACACCAGAGTTGGTGTATCAGCTCCGCCATGTATTAGCTGTGTGACCTAGAGCAAGTTACTTTACCTCTCTGAGCCTCATTTTTCCCAAATGGGAGCTAGAAACTCCTCTGTGGGAAGGATTAAATGAGATCTGTCTTGGGGTGCCTGGGTGGCTCAGTCAGCTGAGCGTCCAACTCTTGATTATATGCTGGAGCTTCCCAAATTCCCCCATGGCTATCTTGTGCCCTAGATCTCCTCAAAATTGCAGCGAGTCACTTGCTTGCCCCAAAAGGCATTGAAGCCTTAGGCGGCCATGACATTGGCCTTCCTCCATTTGTTTGCCACTAATTGATATTATTTTCAACACTGCCTCTCACCATGAGTTTTTTTGCAGAGCTCCAAATCAGGTCAGCCCCTCCAGTGGCCAGGAGGCTGCCAGTTTTCAATGGCCACCATGTCCTGGCCTTTGGGGGTGGGAAGGGGGAGTCACCTAGAGATAAAATGTCACGGACGCCACCATTATTAATGAGGCTGTCGAGTTTTTGTCGAATAAATGCCTTTCAATTTGCTGTCTGCCTCTGGTTAACTTCCAGGGTACTGAAATGATTGTTTTTGATAATTTTACCAGCTTTTACCATTGCTTTTTTGAGCCAAGACCTTCACCAAGGTCTTGCCTGGGTCACTTGCCCTCCTTGTTCCTCATTCCTTCTTAAAATACTCTAAACGCAAGTTTCTTCTTCCTCAAGTATCGTTAACAACTCTTTCAGAAAGGATCTGAGAGAAAATCTTTTTTTATACATTTTTCTGCATATTTCTACTGCAGAAATCTACACGGACCTATCTTTCATTATGTTCAGGATTCACAGTGTTTCCTCATTTCTTGAGAAATCAGGACTCAACAATTCCAGAAAACTCTTAGTCATTCTATCTTCGAATATTACCTCTACCTTGTCCTCTGAATCATACTTTTTCTGGAAACTCTATTAGATGCTGAATATTCTGATCCTATTGTCTGTGTCTCCTAACTTCTTTTTCATATTTCTTTCATCACTTCAGCTCTCTGTACTCCTTGAAATCTCTTATCACAGCTCACTCATCCTCTCTTCCACGGTGTTCAGGCTGCTATTCAATCCACGTGTTGAAGGTTTCACTATGATCTTTGTTTCAGTGACTACATATTTCATTTTTAGAAACTCTGGTTCTTTGTCAAATCCAGGGGGGTTTAAGGTGTTTGTTTTCTTAGGATTTGGATTTCTTATTTTATGTCTTTAATCATAATCAACATATTGAACTTTACATTCCCTTTCATATTGTTATTGTATAATCTCAAGATGGGGGTGGGGGGGCTCTGATTGTCCTAATTGTTGTGCCTCTGAGTCATGTGGGAAATTATCTCCTCAAGGCGCTGACTTTTTTTAAAATTTTTTTTATTTAAAATCAATTAATTAACATATAGTGTATTATTAGTTTCAGAGGTAGAGGTCAGTGACTCATCAGTTGTGTAAAACACCCAGTGCTCCTCACATCAAGTGCCCTCCTCAATGCCCATCACCCACTTACCCCATCTCCCTGCCCACCTCCCCTCCAGCAACCCTTAGTTTGTTTCCTAGAACTAAGAGTCTTTTAGGGTTTGTCTCCCTCTCTGATTTCATATTATTTTGACATTTTTAAACTGTAAACTCATCATTTGTGTTTGTTTTCATTTTATTTGGAGAATCCCTTACAGTCTAGGGGCACATGTTCAGGGCCCCCATCAAGCCCCATCCTTACTTTTTTTTTTTTCTTCTTCAGGAGTATCTTTATTTCTGTTGGTTTCTTAGCTTGCAAGTGACTGAACCATTCCCGTGGAGTGATCTGGAATCCTGCACATGTGAAACCAGGTCAAGGGTTTTGAATTCTCACACTGAGGTGGACAAGCTTGCTTGTCACCCCCCACCCTGACACATTATCTCTACTTAGTCCTTTCACTGACAGTGGCTTTTCATGATTCAACTCAACAGGGCTCTTGGGTACAATGTCCATTTTTGGGGGCGCTCGCTAGGTGTGGAGCCCAACACAGGGCTCGATCTCATGACCCTGAGATCAAGACCTGAGCTGAGATCATGAGTCAGATGCTCAAACAACTGAACCACCCAGGAGCCCCTACAATTTCCATTTTAGGTGGGTCCAGGCTGCCATATTTAGCCAAAAAAAAAATGTATTTACGTATATGTGTGTTTATGCATGTAATGCATCTATCTGTCTGTATACACACACACAAATGGGCATCCTGTATTATCCTGTACTTTTTTTCTAGCAACCCTAGCGCGGGGTCTATCTCCCGTCACTCCTCGCTAATGACCTTCACTGACATCTAAGGGAATTACCAACATTATCAACTCATTGGCTATCATCTACTGTGTTTAGTCCTCTCTTTGTTCCTGGACTCCTGGGATTTCTGTCATGGGAGCTCAGCTGTGCATTTAAAATAAATTTTATGAAACATTTCAAAGAATTTCACTAGCAGAGTTCTCTGGTTATCTTAGCCTGCCAAATCAGAGACATATGGGGAGGTTTTTCAGGAGAACAAGCTTCATAGCCCCTCTTGTCCTGCCAAAATTCTGATACAGCCTGCTAGGGAGTATGCCAAAATCTGGGTGGAGCTGGGGCCAGAATTGGGGTGGGGGTGGGGATCGTTTCTGTGTAATCTGAAAGCAACACACAACTTGATTCCTGATCCAATTCCTAGTGTCTTAGATTTTTGTATCCCCAACACCCAGTGCAGTTTAATGGCCCACAGGAGATACTGGATAAATGTATGTTGAATGAATGAATGTCCGACACTTCGGCCGACACGTGTGGTCAGCATAATGCCCATTGTTCAGATCTGATATGCGATCAAACCAGGTCGTACCTGACAGCCCAAAAGGCCATTTTCCCTTCCCCTAAAACAGGAAGGAGTTGCTCCCCAAGGCCCCATGGGCTGGGCAGACTCAGGTCAGACTAATCCCAGGGTGTGGACTGCCTGCATTCCAGTCTTGGTCCATGCCTCTGACCATCTTGATGGAGCTCAAGTGGGAATCACGTGGGTTGGCCTAGATTCCATTCTGTGGATTTGGACCTGCAAGTCCCTGATGAAGGAGCCTAGGTGGTGCCCCAGGGATCTGTATTAGGCCCCACCTGTTTATCTGTTGAGGGTGTGGCACAGAATTGAGGATTAGGAATACCTTGAGTGACAGTCAGGACCCCGTGTCCTCTTTTGCCCCTTAAAGCCTTGGCTTTCTTTCTCCACTCCCTCCCACCTCCCCCATTCTGTCCTCAGACTTTCAGACTCTTTCCTGACTCTAAGACTCTCCCTGGAGGGCTCCTTCTCCGGGAGGGCCGCCAGCCCCAGGGCCTCAGGCTCGCTCTCCAGGTCTCCAGCCCAGACACCAACTTCCCCTACCCCCAGCATCCTGCCCTCCTCCTGTGACTCTGCCTCTGGAGTGTCCTCCCCGCCCAGCAGCGGCCCATGCTGGACACTTGGGAGTTGCCCTGGACTCCGCCCTCCCCTTCCTGAATCTGCTTAGTCACCAGGTCTCCTGGATGGAGTCCACCTCTGGGTGCCTCTGTAGTCTGGCCTCCCCATTGTCACCTGAGGTCAGACCCAGCACCCCACCTTGGACTGTCACACCTCCTCACTCCCCCAGGGATGGTGGCCCCAGAACCTGACCAGGGCTTTGTCTGCTTCCAACAGGGTTTTGTTTTGCTTCTACTTTTAAATGTGCCTACACTATAAACTAGAAGATTCTCATACAATGAAAGAATTCTGGATGCTCTTGAGAAGTTCTCTGGACCCACATGCATTTTGCCCCCTTGGAGGGACTTTCAGCTGTCCCCAAGTAGTAGCTGTTCCCTTCAGAGGGGACTCCTATCTCTCCTGATGATCACAGACCCCACCCAGGCTGCCTTGCCCCTCAAGGCACTTAGACTACGGCTCCTTTCTCCAGCCCATCAGCGGCCTCACTGCTCCCACTGACATGCCAACATTGTCCCAGGTTGTCCCCGCGGTTTGGTGGCTTGCTCAAGCCCCTGTGGACAAAATCAGCCTCCCTAACCTGGCACTCAAGGCCCTTCCTCATTCCATCCAGGCCCCCTCTCAGTGCTTCTGAAACCCTCCCAGATCCCAGAAATCCCAAGCCCACCCTACTGTCCCAGGGCCCTTATGATTATCACCTGGGTTTTTGGTTCTGCTTAGTTTACAAATGACTGTACACAGAAGTGAATACACTGAGTATAAAATGCTGTGCCAATGGGCTGTCGTTGAGATTTTCCCCAAACTTTGTATCATGATAAATTTCAAATATTAAGAAAAGTTGAAATAATGGGTTCATGAGCCCCTTAGGCCCACCATCTATATTCAATGATTGTCAACATTTGCCTGGGTGTGTATAGGCTTGGTTGGTTGGTTGGTTGGTTGGTTTTGCTGAGCCAGTCGAAATTAATTCCCAAAGATCGTAACATTTCACTTCTTGAACACACTGAATACTTCAAAATACATGACCCAAAACTACGTCCTCTTCAAAACCACAATCCCGGGGCGCCTGGGTGGCTCAGTCAGTTAAGCATCTGCCTTCGGCTCAGGTCATGATCCCAGGGTCCTGGGATCGAGCCATGCATCGGGCTCCCTGCTCAGTGGGAAGCCTGCTTCTCCCTCTCCTTCTGCCCCCCACTCTCCCTGCTTGTGCTCTCTCTCTGTCAAATAAATAAACAAAATGTTTAGAAACAAAAAACCACAACCCCAGGGCACCTAGCTGGCTCAGTCGGTAGAGCATGTGACTCTTGATCTTGGGGTCATGAGTTCGAGCCCCATGTTGGGTGTAGAGATTACTTTAAAAAAATAAAATAAAATCTTAAAAAAAACAACAACTTACAATTCCATTATCAGACTCAAGAGAACAGTAACTCCCAGTATTATCTGATATCTAATCCCTAGTTAAGTTTCCCCAATTGTCTCAGAAAAGTATTTTATAGCTGTTTTGTATTGTTGGTCCCATAAGGAACCAGTCAGAGCTCTGGGGCTACTTTGCCTGCTGGAGTTTTTAATTCTCTGTGAACTCTGAAACATGGCCCCACCAATCCTTTTCTCCCTGACTTTTTTTTTTCTTCTAAGATTTTATTTATTTATTTGTCAGAGAGAGAGAGAGAGCACAACAGGGGGAGCAGCAGAGGGAGAAGCAGGCTTCCCACTGAGCAGTGGGCCTGATGCGGGGCTCGATCCCAGGACCCTGGGATCATGACCTGAGCCGAAGGCAGAGTCTTAACTGACTGAGCCACTCAGGCGCCTCCTGCCTCTCCGTATTCTTGATTCCTATTCCATCTCTGTTGGAATACCTCCAGTGACGGGGATCTCACTACCTCACATGGCAGTGCCTCCATTGTCAGAGAGCTGTGGTCACTGTCTGGTTGCCCCTCCTCTCGTATCTTTCAGCTATTACCCAAGTCCAGTCCTCTCGGCATGCCCCTCTGCAGCCACGGGAGCCTTTCCTTCTCCTGGCTAAAAGTCCCCAGGTCTTTCTCATTTTACATATAGGACGCAGTCTCCAGACCTCTCCCCACTCTGGGAACGAGCGGCGTTTTATTTCCCTACCTCTAAAACCACACTGCTCAGGCCTGATACGCCTCTCTGACCAGTCAGAAGCATGCACTTGCCCTGACGTGGCCTTTTGTGGTTTCTAGCGATGCAAACCAACTCAAACTGGCTTAAGAAAAACGAAGCAAAGCACAAATCAAATCCAGTGGCTCACCAAGCAGTTCCAGCTGAGCAACCACGGCAAGGGAGGGTTTGCCTCCTGCAAACGGGCATCGATCGCGAGGAAAGCGACTGATTGACCTGCTGGGTCGTGTGCACGCCGTCTGGACCGATCGCCGTCCCCCGGAAGCTGGGGACCATGCCTGTGCAGGCGTGGATGCTCTGTCCTCGCTGACGGCGGGGGCGGGGAGGGGGGCAGATGGGTGTGTGCCCGAGAAACCGCAATGCTGGTAGAGCAGAGCCAGTGGATGTCTGTTGACATTACCTTAAAGATGGGTGGCATTTGCTTCCCCACCTCTCAGAACGACTTTTCCAGCTGAGTACAAATTCCACATCAGCTCAGTTTAAAGCCACGCACCTCACTTATCCAGAAGTAATGCTACAAGCTTTTCAAAAATTCATTTCTTCAGCAAGCATGAGCGGCCCAGCCATTTGCCTGCGCTTCGGGGGATGGATGGGCTAGAAATGAACCCCATGGGGCCCTCAGACCGGACGACCCACAGCACAGTTGGGGAGGCAGACATGCCAACAGACCGTGCTGGGAGGGGCTCGCTGGAGGAAGCAGCATGTGCAGGGAGCATAGAAAAGGGGTAGGGGGTCATCTGGTGGGCATGTGGGAGCAACAGGGACACAGAGGGAGGGGCGTTCTGGGAAGCGGGAACAGCATAGGAAAAGGCACAGAGGTGAGCAAGGACTTGGGAGTGCCTGGCACCGGAGGAGGACTCAGTGTGGGGGACAGGCTGGGGATGGGGCTGGTCAGGTAGGACCAGATGGTGACCTCCAACCAAGCACAGTGACACCTGTGACCCCGGGGTCACCAAGCTCCCCCGGCTTTTACGACACAAGTAGCCATCCAGCACCTGGGCCAGGAGACTCAGGAAGCTCAGTGTCTCCCCCGCCAAGTGCCACTGAGGTCTCCCGGGGAGGGCTTCCAATTAGCAATAATCACCCCTCGCATAAACCTCATTGGCGGCGACACTGCCACCGCCCAGAGCTCCAGGGAGGGGTCCCATCCCAACCTCGTCCCTTGTCACCACTGCTTCAGATGATCTTCTAGCTCTCCCCATTTTTTCTGGCTCTCTGATCCTCTTCACCCCCCACAATGTGTACCTTCCCTTCCTTCCCAAGGCTTGAGCTGTCAGAGCAGAATCCAGGGGTCAAAAAGAAAAACCGGAAGTGCATACAGAGGGTCTCCCCCTGGCATGGATCCTCACCCATCATCCCGTACCTTTCAGGACCCCACCCCTCAACAGCCTGCCACCTCTCCCTTCCCTTTGGCCTCAGTTCTTTGCTAGAAAAACAAATTTAGGATAAAAAACAAGTTCAGCAGTGCTCCGAGTGGGGCAGCTTTTGCAGGAGTCTGCCCCATTCTGTGTGTACCACCCCGACGCTTGCTCTTCTGTGCGTTCGGAAACCTCTGAGCCAGTCCCAAGAGGAACAAAAGCAAAATTCATCCCCACGCCCCTGGATATGGAAACCGTCCATCTTTCAAATAATCGTCCAACCCCAACTTGCTGAGGAGTGGACGGTGTTCCCTGCACAGCTTTCCCCATTCAGTTCTATATCTGGCTGTTGTAGGGACGCAGCAAGAGCATCCATGTCCTTCCCTGGCCTGGCGCCCCGAAATGTGCTGCCCTTGAATCGAAATCTTCCTTGATCAGACAGGCAGAATATTCTTGGAAAGGAGAAGTTGGCACCTGATTTCCAAGCTGATGGTTTCTGCGGGCCTCCCCCTCTCCCACCTCCCTCCCCTCGAGCCTTGCTGGGTCTCCTTGATGCCTTACCAAAGGAGTTGCATTTCCAAGGGTAGGCCAGAGAAAGTGGGAACATCCCAACCCAAAACATCTGCACTGAGCCACGTCACTTTCGTGCAAGGCGGTGGCAGGAGCCGGGGCTACAGTTTGTGATGCCCATGCTGCCCAGGACCAAGCTCCAGCTCCCACCCTGTGCCCTTGGGAAGCTAGTGGGGGTGAGTTTCACAGTAGTGCTCTGGTCCACTCTTCGATCAGGGGCTCACAGACCCCCATTAAGGCTCCGTTATTCTCCGTCTTACTGCCCCGGAACCTTATCTGCAGATGGCTGTGGTTTGCCCAAGCATCAACGCCTTGCGGTGCCCAGAGAGCCTGCAGAAAATGGACAAGATCAGCCCTGCCCTCCACGCACTTGCTGACTGTTGGCAGGTCAAAAGAAATCCCGAGGCTCTTCTTGAGGAAGGGTGTTCCTGGTGTTGAGGGACAGCAGTTGCCCTGGGAAAGGGGAACTGGGTGGGCTGGAATCCAGGGTGTGGGGGAGACAAACCTCGCTGTCTACTCATGGATAAGGTCTGAATCTTGTCCATTGTGCACATCAAGTATGCTTTTATAAACGCTTTATATATACGTGAACATGTACACATCTATACATACACTTACCTGTCAGAAAAGTATATGCGTCAGGAGTGTTTGGGGAGTATAGAAATTGGGCTTTCTGGGGGAGGTGACATTTGAGATTGGTTTTGAAAGTGAATGAGGGGCGCCTCGGTGGCTCAGTCAGTTAAGCAGCTGCCTTCGGCTCAGGTCATGATCCCAGGGTCCTGGGATCGAGCCCAGCATTGGCTCCCTGCTCCGCGGGGTGTCTGCTTCTCTCCCTCTGCTTCTCCCCCTACTCCTGCTCTATCTTGCTTGCTCTCTCTCAAATAAATAAATAACATCTTTTTTTTTTAAAGATTTTATTTATTTATTTGAGAGAGAGAGAGAGCATGAGAGGGGGAGGGTCAGAGGGAGAAGCAGACTCCCCGCCGAGCAGGGAGCCTGATGTGGGACTCCATCCCAGGACCCCAGGATCATGACCTGAGCCGAAGGCAGTCGCTTAACCAACTGAGTCACCC